>NW_028270139.1:36462836-36764648 GCF_037043375.1 Chiloscyllium plagiosum | reverse complement strand
GGGGGCAGTGTAGGTCAGTGAACAGAGGGTAATGGATGGGGTGTTCTTGTTGCAATTGGCATATAGCCAGCATAATTTTGAAGGAAGTCATCTAAGAGTAGAGTATTAATATACCATGGGTGAGGTTTGAAAAACAGCTGGATTGAGACGGAAAATGTAAGTTGGACACAGTAGTGAGCTATTTGACTCCTTGAGTCTGCATCGTTATGACTGGCTGCCAGCAAATGTTGAGATACAAGTAAACATTGAATTACTCAGGTTAGAGTTTGAAACTAGACTTTGATCAAGTAAGATACTTAAGTTTTAAACAGTATTGTTCATCCTAAGACAGTAGCCAGAAAGAGAAATGAAATCTATAGGTAGGCAATAGAGATTGTGGCAGTTGCCAGAAATAATGGCTTTGGTTGTCTTAGTGTTTAATTGAAGAAAACTGCAGGACTTATCCAGGACTAGTGTGATTAAAGACCAGATACCAGATACCATTCAAGAGGCATGAGGAGGGATCCTGTAAATGCTGACATTTCACATGGTGATTCTCATTTGTAATTTTGATTAAGGCTGCTTTCGTGCAGTTCAAGGGCAGAAACCTGGAGATGGTCAAATGTAGAGTTAGGAGAAAGATGGATATGGAATTAGGATATGGTAATACTTGCAAGAACTAGGAAAGAAAAGGGAAATTGTAGATGGGACTCAGTTTATAAGAAAAGAGGAGTTTTTTTTTCATACAAAGGGTAGTAAATTTGGAAAAAAAATTGAACCAAACAGGTTATGGATATGAAAAGAATAGGAGTTTCAGAATGTTGCTGGATAGTCTTCTCTTTGGAAACAATACCAACCAAAATTAAACAAATCTAGAAAATTGAGTTGAAGTGCAGTTCAGCTATGATCCAGTTGAAAAACCGAACAGAGTTGAAAGCTGATTGGTTTGTTCCTGCTCTTGGTGGTCCTAATTATTTACAGTATCGGGGGACCAGGAGAGACATTGGCTGGTCAGTTTAATAGGTGAAAGGGTTGAGATGAGTTTGACAAGGACATAAGAAAAAATAAAGTGGAAAAAAGAAGAATAAAAATTCAAAATTGGATAAGAAAACACTTGCCTAGGTAGGCAAGGAAAGGAGTGTCATAGAGATAACAGAACGGATGGTCTTATTCATCTTAACAGTCTTGCACCAATTTTGGAAGTAATGTGTTAGAAGGTTTAAGGAGGTAGGGAATTGTTCTTTGTATTCAGGATGACTAGAATAGTGAGCAGAGGTTCTGAAGATCTAGTGATGCTTTATGCAGTTCAGCCAGGTCTGCCAATGAATTGCTAAATTATTTAGGAATCATGTACATACCAGTTTACGTCCCTTGGGCTTAAGGAATTAAGGTGGAACTGTACCAAGGGGAATGACCAGGGCTCAAAATTTGTAAGTATGAAAGTACCATTAGAAGTGCTAATCGTAAATGTTTCTTTCCCCAAGGTCAGACCTGGAAGAAATAATAATTTGGAACTGGTGGGATGTGAATAGTGAGGGAAGTGATCAGGGTTGGCTTTGACTGTGCATGTGATTAAGTAGGAATCAAGAGGCTATATAAGATTGCCAAGGAATTGGCTGTGAATATCAAAGCTCATAGAAAAAACAGTTTAGCCAAGTCTGGTTGACAGTGAGCCCAGAGAAAAAAAAGAGCAAAATGAGCTGAAATAGTAATCAAGACATAGAAAAATCACACGGGGTGGGGGGGGAAATAACGAGGATATCTTGCTGAGAAATGGCTCAGGACTTGGATAGATGTGAGATTGCTCAGTGGAGATGCCAGGAAAAAGAGACAAATCAAGAGGAGTTTTGGTGATGAAGACTACCCTTGCAGAGCAGACTCCCATGAAGGTTGTGCCCGGTTTAAAAGCTTCACTAAGCTCACAAATCACCTGAGCCAGGTTTTCACTAAAGCAGTGATATAAATATAATCTTCCATAATGAGGTCATAGATGGCAAGGCCCTCTTCCACAAGTGAACAAACATTGTGGAAGGTAATTTGGGAGGAGGCAATGATTATTGATTCTCTGATGAAATCAAGAAGCTGTTAGAGCAATGAGTGCAACATGAAAGAACTGAGCAAGATTCGCTGTTTTCCCCTTCACTCCCACAGCAGGCATACTAAGTGGATGGTTGGGGATAGGTTAACATGGGAAATTGTGCATACTGCTTGTAAAGAAACAGCTGAGAAATCTGGTGTCTCTGTGAACTCTACAAAAAATGTCAAAAGAACTACCAGGAATCTGGAATTTAAAGAAGATTCAATTGCAAACTAATAACATCAAGTGTCTGATGGAAGGTCATTGTCCAAAATCCAGAATGTTTCTTGCAAGGCCACTATGCAAGTTATCTGGCAGAAGAGGCATGTTAAGAATAGTTGATCAAGATTGCAGTAACATAATTCTATATCACTGGTTCAAGGTCAAAACTTGAGTGGTTTATTGGCTCCTTCAAGATCATAAAACTGTGTTTCTGCTTTGAATGCATGCTGAATACATTACAAAATGTTAAAATTATCACAGTATTATTTCTCACCTCATTCTTTGGCTCATAACAAACGTCAGGTGGTCTGCTATCAGTAATACTTTTAATCTTTTCTTTTCACATTACAGATGTTAAAGTAAATCAACAGATATATGACAGGAAATAGGGCTATTACAAAAGCATGAGCTTAGTACCAGGAATTTCATTAAGATTCTAAATTTTTCAATGGTGAATTTCATTAAGTTATAAATTCAGTTAGAAAACTAAATTATTTTTATGTCTTGATATTTAGTGTTAATGTCAGAATTTATTTGTCGAAAGTAGATCAGCAAGTTAAATGTAGATTGCTGTGAATATTCTAATATGATTAATCATCAGGATAATTCATATTTAAATTGCTTTATTTTATTTTGCTCATTCTCCAATATCTTTACCTCCAGTATTTTCTTCCTGTTTGTGTTTTTTTATTTGTAATTTATTTTTTAAGATACAGTAGATTGCAAGTAGCTCTGCTCATGTTAATTTATGTAAGAAAATTTTACAAAATGTAAAAAGCAAATGTTGAAAATCTAAAGGTAGTAAAAAGGGAAAGTAGACCAATAAATTAGCAATAAAAGAAAGGCACATTAGGTGCTTCCTGTCATCAGAATGTTAATGTCGAATGAAAGCCTGAATTTTAATAAACTGACCTACACAGAGACAGTGACTGAAAAAGGTATCTCCTTTTATATACATTTACATTAATTAGAAAAACACCCTTATGACTTTGTAATTAATCACAAAATACTTCTTTCAGTTTGAGTTCAAAGCGTGAAGCCTTGTTGCTAAAAGTACATACACAATTAGGATTTAGAAGCAAAAATAGACCATTTGGCCCCTCAAGCCTGCTCTGTCATTCAATAAGATCATGGCTGATCATTTTTTGTTTCAAATTCCAAATTCCCATCAATCCCTCTAATAACCTAAGAATCTCATTAGGCAAGGGAAACAAATCACCACCACCTAAAAAATTCAATGATCTTGCCTTCTATATCTTTTGAGACAGAGTGTTCCAATGTTGCACAAATCACTGAGAGAAAACAAACGCTCATTTTACCCTAAAAGGGTGACCTCTAATTTTAACAATCTCCCTTTGTTCTGGACTGAACTGCAAGACTAAATATTGTTTCCACATCCATGTCGAAACCATTCAGGTTCTTATCATGAAGCAATCTACTCTTCACTGTTTTAAACACCATGCCCAGTCTGTCCAAGCTTTCTTCATAAGACTGCCCACTTAGTCCAGATATCAAACCAATAAACTTCTTCTGAACTGCCTGTAACTTGTTAACATCCTTCCTTAAATAAGGAGACCAAAACTTATCCACAGTATTTGAGATGTGGTTACACCAATGCCCTGTGTAAGCAGAGGATAACATCCTTACTTTATGTTCAGTTGAATTAAAGAGTAGCATTTAATTAGTGGCCTTGATCACTACCTGTCCCATCATGCTATCTTTCTGACTTATGCACTACCCATCTCTAACCGCCATTTACCAAAATGCAATGCCAACAGAGAGGCATGGCACCAGGAATTGGTGATTACCATGATTGTAGGTTGATCAGGTAGCAATAAAAGCCTTCATCACTATCACGACCTGGACCAATTCACCTGAAAGTTAGAGAACCTCTTGTTTACTCATATGTGCCAGCATCCGTAATGATTCACCAGCGAGTGGTTTTAAGTCCATTAATTGGAATCCTGTGCATTTTTAAGGATCCAGTTTCCTAACTCTACCCAAAAGATTTTTGGTGAAAATGTTAACTTTTCCAGTACGTTAGTGTACTAATTAATGTAACTAAGGAAGAATGTAAAGGAGTTGATAATTTCAAAAACTATAATGTAATATTGACTGCATTACATTTTAATGCAAAAGACATATTATTGGTGTTGGAAATCTGAAACTAAAAGAGGAAGTGCTCAGAAGATTGGACAGCATTTTTTTGAAGCAAGAAGCATTTGGTTAAACATTAATTTCAAAAACTATAATGTAATATTGACATACAGTGGAGGCTGGACTTGTGTTTAACTGCATACTTTATGTTCTTGACTTTTTTTATCTGTCAGATAATGAAGCACACTTATATGTATCTGATCTGTTATAGATTCAGCACATGTACAGATGTGCTAGAGTACAGGGACTGGACACCAGTGAAGGTCTTCTCTTGTTCGGCAAAGAGCATTTCTATGTGATTGATGGCTTCACAATGACTGCAACTAGGGAAATCCGTGATATTGAAACTCTGCCTCTAAAGTGAGTACATTTCTTTTGTTTCACTGTAATGTTGACTAAATGTTATTGTAATCTCAAAGTTCTGGATTGAAGGATAGCCTTGATCAAAAAAAGTTAGATTAATGATCTATAAGTGGTAACCTCTGATTTGTCTATTATTCTTCTGCCTGATTTTGTATTGTAGCTTCAGAAGATCAGCAATGCTGGCCTGTAGTTAGATGTTGTTAACTACTTTCAATGTTTCTTTGTTTTGTAAAGAAAAAGAATAGCAATTCTTCTTTTCCTAAGAAAAAAATGAGTCCAGTTTCAATACTGTTTTTCTAATAATTATCAATAAACAATTAATGTAACTAAGGAAGAATGTAAAGGAGTTGATAATTTCCAAAAATCCATCCAAATGTGTCAGTTATCAACTTTTCATGTTTACAGCAAACATTTTGAGAGCCACTGTTCCAGTATTTGGTGATGAAATTCTGCATAGGTTTGGCCCTTTTTTTTAGCCCATAGTCTCTTCCAGCCATTCTATCACTGCTGCTCCAGTCACTCAGCTGTGGAAGAGATCTAAATGTTGTGTTATTTTTATTTTGCTTTTTAGCAGTTAAATATGGAACTATTTAAGTTCAGCAGAATGCATCATTTTATATGAAAATTTGGATTATTCAGGGGAGTATGTATGATGGTGCATCTATTCTTACTGAATAATTCGTGAATTTGAATAGCATGTGAGGACTACAGATGCTGGAGAGTAAGAGTTGAAAAGGTATGGCACTGGAGAAAGCATAGCAGGTCAGGCAGCATCCGAGGAGCAAGAGAGTTGACGTTTTGGGCATAACCCTTCTTCAGGACTAGGGAAGGGGGCTGAGAAATAAATGGTGGGGAGCGGTTTGGGACTGGGGGAAAGGTAGGTGGTGTGGCAATAGATGGGCGAATTTAGGAGGTGTTTCTGAGAATTCAGTAGGAAGTGTGGAGTGGATAGGTTGGAAGGAAGATGGACAGGTAGGTCAGGTCAAGTGGGTGGATCTGAGACAGAGAGTTGGATCTGGGATGGGGTGGGGCGAGGGAAAATTTGGAAATTGGTGAATTCATTGTGCATGCTGTGTGGTGTACGCTCCCGAGGTGGGAGATCAGGAAATGTGAAGGTTTACCATCCATCACCTTCAATTTGTCTTGTTTTAATCTTTACTGTTAGTATTTCTTCCCAATATTTATTGATAAGCATGAATTTGGTGTGTATGAACAGAGATTTTGTGATGGTGTTTTTTAAATCTGGAATGAATTTATTTATTAATACTACTTTTCCAATTATTCTCTCTTTTTCTGCAAACAGTAATTCAGTTGAAATTATATCATTATCTTCTGGGCATTAGCTGTTAACTAGTGATTTGTCATTATCACCTGCCTTTTTGCATGAATTTATGATGGTGAATATTAACACGTTAATTAACCAGAGAGGGGATTAGCACAGCTGATTCTTGCCTCATGCTCAAAAGTAAACATCAACAATGTGCAGCATGGAAGAAGAGCATTCAGTCCACCATGTCAGTACAATTAAAAGTGTTATCCAGCATTATCAAACTTTCCATTTCTTGGTCTGAGCTCCACAGGTTACAGCAAATGTGACATGGCATTTCAGCCTGAACGCTTACAGTTGAGAAAACTCTTTCCTCCATGGCCATCCAAACCTTCTGCCAATTACTTTAAATCTGAGTTCTGAGGAAGGTGTACTGGACCTGAAACTTTAACTTGATTTCTCTTCACAGATGCTTCCAGACCTGCTGAGCTTTTTCAGCAACTTCTGTTTTTGTGTACTTTTAAGTCTATGCTCTCTGCCTTCTGAACACCCTTTCTTTCAACTCTATCTATCCTCCACATAATTTTATATACCTCTATTATATCTTTACTCAGCATCATCTGTTTCAAAGAAAACAAGCCCAACCTGATCACTATTTTATCCAAGTTAAAATTCTCCAATTGCTTATAAATCATCTTTGTACCCTCTCCCTAGTACAATCGCCCATTTTCTGGAAGGCAGTGATCAAACCTGTATGTGGTATTTTGGCTGGGGCCTACCTAGTGTTTCAAATAATTTTAATATAACCTCCCTATACTAATCCATTGTTTGCCATTTTTATTTTGAAAACTTTCTTGAGAAGGCAAATTATGGACTAAACATTATGATGTGTTTCACAAATTTGATTAAGATTTTTTGAGCAAGTTACCAAAAAGGTGGTTGTTAGTGCAGTAGATGTTGTTTATTTGGATTTTAGTAAAGCCTTTGACAAGGTTCTGCATGCTGGACTAATTAGTAAAGTTAGGTCACATGGGATTCAGGTTGAGCCTGCCAATTGGAAACATAATTGGTTTAACAGCAGGAGACCGAGATGGAGGGTTGCTTTTTGGACTGGAGGCCTGTGACCAGCAGTGTTCCAAAGGGCTCGTTTCTGGGTCATCTTTTGATTCTCACTTAAATAAATGATTTGGCTGACAGCATAGAAGGCATGGTTAGTAAGTTTGCAAATGACACCAAAATCAGTGGCATAGTAGACAATGAAGGTTTTCTAGGATTACAAAGGGATCTTGATCAAATGGGTCAGTGGGCTGAAAAATGGAAAATGGTGTTCAATCTAGGTAAATGCAAGGTATTGCATTTGGTACAACAAACAAGGGTAGGGCTTATACAGTTACAGGTAGGGCCTTGGGTAGTGTTGTAGAACAGAGGGACCTACGGGTGCAGGTGCATAATTCTGTGAAGTTTGCGTACTAAATAGACAGGGTGTTTAAAAAGACACTTAGCATGATTGCCGTCATTGCTCAGTCCTTTGAGTATAGGACTTGGGACGTTATGTTGAGGTTGTATAGAGCATTGGTGGAGCGAGCTTCCTCTGGAATATTGCCTCCAGTTCTGGTCGCCCCGTTATAGGAAGGATATTAGCAAGTTGGAGAGGGTTCAGAAGAAATTTATCAGGATGTTGCTGGGCATAGAAGGTTTGAGTTATGAAAAAAGGCTGGATAGACTGGGAGTTTTTTCACTGGATTGTAGGTGATTGAGGGGCGAACTGAAAGAAGTTTATAACATAATGAGAGGTATAGATAGAGTTAATAGTAGTTGTCTTTTCCCTAGGATAGGGAATTCAACACTAGGGGATATATTTTCAGGGTGAGAGGAGAGAGATTTAAAGCCATGAGGCAATTTTTTTTACACAGAGGATAGATCGTGTGTGGAATGAACTTCCTGAGGAAGTGGTGGATGTGGGTACAATTGCAATGTTTAAAAACATTTAGATACATGAATAGGAAAGGTTTGGAAGGATATGGGTCAGGAGCAGGCAGGTGGGATTAGTTTAGTTTAGAATAATGTTCGGCATGGACTGGTTGGACCGAAGGGTCTGACTCTATATTAGAGGGAAAAAATGTTTTGAAGCTAATGGAGCAGGATAATAGGACACAGAATTTATAGCAAAAGATCATAATGTCATATAATGATTGCTGTTAAGTCTTTCATCTTTTAGAATGGGTTGCAGGTTTTGATTCATTAATATGTAAATCCCAGAACTACTTTCAAGTTCTTTCAAGAAACTAAAGAGCATGGGAACACCTCCATGCAAAAAATAAATAACAACATAACATCTAAAAGCCCTTGGAGGTACAGAGTTATGCTGAAAGATGTATTCAGTGATCTTACACATTCACTATTCATTAAGTCATTTACTGTGACTTTTGACCACAAGGAGGAAAAGGAATATTTAACGGAAGAAATAGCCTCGTTAAATAAGCACATTCAAACAAACACATTAACATATGCCTCATAGACTATTAAAAAACTTTTAATCATATTTATCAACAAGAATTAATAAACGTGGTGAAAGGTGATGACAACGACATGATATTTATACAGAGCATTTCATGGATGGAAATAACAAGCATATGAGAGGAGGTACAATCGGATCTGTTTCAAATGAAGAGAGGAGTATGAGAAAATGCTGTACTGCAACAAAAAATGATCAAATCTATGCACAGAGTAAGCATTCAGATAGATAGACACCAGGGGTAAACATTAGAAGCAAGAAGATAACAAACTGACGCATAACACTATTTACAGAAGATGCCCTACAAACTGTTAAGTAAAATCTGGAGGTTTAGGATATCAATTTAGAATGAACACCAAAACATCAAAAACAAAGTTAATTTGAAGGAATATGTTAGAAAAAACTCAAATGGAAGTTGAAGTAGATGGAGTTACATTGGAACAAGCAGATGAGTTTGTCTGTTTAGGACATGTGATAACACAAAATGGTAGATGTGATGTAGAAGTTAGGAGGACTGAATAACCCAAAGTAATTTTATGAACACAAAAAAAGTACGAATAACACAAACTTGTAACAAGGTCAAAAACTCAAAAGGTTGCATTTTATTCAGTTTTTTGTGTGCCTCAACTCTAAACAATAAATAAATATCAGTGGAAGAAAATGGAGACCTTTAAATAATGTTGTCAAGATGGTACGGTGGCACAGTCGTTAGCACTGCTGCCTCACAGCACCAGGGTCCCAGGTTCGATTCCAGCCTCGGGCAACTGCCTGTGTGGAGTTTGTACATTCTCCCTGTGTCTGCATGGGTTTCCTCCCACACTCCAAAGATGTGTAGGTCAGGTGAATTGGCCGTGCTAAATTGCCCGTAGTGTTAGGTGCATTAGTCAGAGGGAAATGGGTCTGGATGGGTTACTCTTCGGAGGGTCGGTGTGGACTGGTTGGGCCGAAGGGCCTGTTTCCACACTGTAGGGAATCTAATCTGTTAATTATGTGGGCAGCATGGTGGCACAGTGGTTAGCACTGCTGCCTCACAGCGCCAGAGACCCGGGTTCAATTCCCGCCTCAGGCAACTGACTGTGTGGAGTTTGCACGTTCTCCCCGTGTCTGCGTGGGTTTCCTCCGGGTGCTCCGGTTTCCTCCCACAGTTCAAAGATGTGCAGGTCAGGTGAATTGACCATGCTAAATTGCCCGTAGTGTTAGGTTAGGGGTATGGGTGGGTTGCGCTTCGGCGGGGCGGTGTGGACTTGTTGGGCTGAAGGGCCTGTTTCCACACTGTAAGTAATCTAAATCTAAATATAGATGCTAATACATATGCTAAAAATTCCACTTGGAGACATTATGCAAATGCAGAAGTAGTGGAAGGTGCAGGAGCAGACAGAACTTTTTCCAGTAGCATCCAACAAAGAAAATGCCAGTATTTTGGTCATTTAATCAGAGTTGGAAAGCTTGAGAGATTCCTTCTAGAAGGTAAAGTGGAGGGCATGAGAAAAACCGGGTCAAGCTAGTTATGGTTGGATGACAGACATCACAGAATGTTTGCAGAATAGTGGATATATGAGCATAGTGCAAGAAGGTTGAGGATGGCATGCCATGACAATATATTTCCTGGCAGATGTAGCTGCAGTAGCTGCAATCCAGGGATGTTGAAGCTAATTATAATGTTCCTTAACTCACTAGAGACTGAGATATAGTTGAGTTACCATGTGTGGCTAATGAAATCTTTATCTAATTTAAATGAATGTACCTTAATTAATCAAGCAATACCTTCAGGAATCAATCTTTGCTCCGCAGTGAAACATTGTCAAGTATTACACATAGCATTTTTATTAGTGTTGACAGCTATCCTGAAGGAGAAAAGGGATGTATGATTTGTAACTTCAACTTATCTATTACAAAAATAAGCAAACTATGTCAGACCTAGCTTTATCTTATTTTTTCCTTTGACCCGTCTAGCACACATGAGCCTATCATTCCAAGAGGAGCACGTCAAGGGCAGAGTCAGCTGAAGAGGACTTGCAGTAAATTTGCTTATGAAGACATCAAAGAAGTGCATAAGAGACGTTATCTCCTACAGGTTGGAATCATTTTATATTCTTTGATCCATCTATTATTTGCTCATTAAAATAATTTATCATAAACTTTTACAAGTTATTCTCTCCTTCAGCCTATTGCAGTTGAAGTTTTCTCTGGTGATGGGCGAAACTATCTCTTAGCCTTCCAAAAAGGTGTTCGAAATAAAGTGTATCAAAGGTAGGAAAAATAATTGTTGCTGTTCTTCAGTTTTGTTAGTAAAAATACCGCAAATAAGAGTTTAAATCATATCGGATTTCACACGTTGATTCAGGTGAGTCCAATTTGGTATGAATTAATTGCATTTGATAGTTACACCAATACAAAAGGAAAACACGGCAGATGCTAGAAATCTGAAACAATAAAGAGCTGAGAAAACTAAGCTGGTCAAGCAACATCTGTGGAGGGGACAGTTAGAAGACCTTATATAAAACTCAAGAAAACATTTAAGTTTTAATTTTTCTATTTTTAGTTCTATTGGTTTAAAAGAGTTTTAAGCCTATGTTACCTTGAGTATGGTTGACCACACCATCGTCCTCCACTCTGTCTCCACCATCAGCTGGGTAGGACTGCTTTTGCTTGGTTCCATTCTTATCTGAAATTTCCTAGCCAGAGAATCACCCACAATGGTGCTCTTCCAATTCCAGCATCATTGGTCCCTTATTATTCCTCATCTGCATGTGCACCCTTATCCAAAACAGTCAGGTTCTACTTGTATGCTAACAATATTAGGGTCTACCTAATCATCAGTTATCTGTCTCAGTGGCTGCATCTAAATTGTAGACCGTTGTCTGATATTCAGGACTGCATGAGCAGAAATTTCCTCCAAACAATATTGGAATGCTGAAGCCTTTTTTTTTTGGCTTGTTTCTTTGCCACTGACTCAATTTCATGCCGTCAGCTGTCTGAAGCTGAACCAGTTTATTTAAAAGGCAATTTATTTGTTTTAAGCTGATAGAAAACTTAGAGGTATGAGAAAGCTTCTGATGGACTTAAGGAGAAAGGTGGTAAGGAAAAGTTAGGGAACTATGGACCGATGTGTCTGAAATCGGTTGTTGGATGGAATCCTGAGGGACAGGATTTATATGTATTGGAAAAGGCAAGGACTGATTAGCAATAGTCAATATGGAAAATAGTGTCTCACTAACTTGATTGAATTTTTTGAAGAGAAAAAGAAGATCGATGAAGATAGAGTGGTGGACGTGATCTATATGAACTTCAGTATGGTGTTCGACAAGGTTCTTTATGGTACTGGTGAGCAAAGTTAGGTCCCGTGGAATGCAGGGAGAACTAGCCATTTGGATAGTAAATAGGCTCAAAGGTAAAAGACAGAGGGTGGTGCTGGAGGATTGCTTTTCAGACTGGAAGCCGGTAGCAGCAGTGTGACACAAGGAGCAGTGCTGGTACCACTGCTTTTTGTCATTTACATAAATGATTTGGATGTGAACATAGGAGGTTGGTCAATAAGTTTGCAGACAACACTAAAATTGTTGGTGTAGTGGACAGCAAAGAAGGGTATCTCAGAGTACAATGGGACCTTGATCAAATAGGTCACTGGGCCAAGGAGTGGCAGATGGAGTTTGATTAAATTAAATGTGTGGTGCTGAATTTTGGAAAGGCGAATCAGGGCAGTACTTAATAGTAAGGTTCTAGGGAGTGTTGCTGAACAAAGAGACCTTGGAGTGCAGGTTCATAGTTCCTTAAAAGTGGAGTCGCAGGTAGACAGGATAGTGAAGAAGGCATTTGGTATGCTTGCCTTTATTGGTCAGTGCACTGAGTATAGGAATTAGGAGGTCATGTTGCAGCTGTGCAGGACATTGGATAGGCCACTTCTGAATATTGTGTTGAGTTCTAATCTCCCTGCTATAGGAAAGATGTTGTGAAACTTGAAAATGTTCAGAAAGGATTTACAAGGATGTTGCCAGGGTTGGAGGGTTTGAGCATCGGGAGAGGCTGAATAGGCTGGGGCTATTTTCTCTGGAGTGTTGGAAACTGAGGGGTGACTTTATCAAGGTTTATACAATCACGATGGGCATGGATAGGGTAAATCGACAAGGTCATTTCCCTGGGATGGGCTAGTCCAAAACTAGAGGGCATATGTTTCAGGTGAGAAGGGAAAGATCTAAAAGCACCTAAGAGGAAACTTTTTCACACAGAGGATTGTGCACGTATGGAATGAGCTGCTAAGGGAAGTGGTGGAGGTTGGCACAATTGCAACAGTTAAAAGGCATCTGGATGGGTTTATGAATAGGAAGGGTTTCGAGCGACATAGAGGGTTTACAGGTCAAATGCTGACAAATGGGAAGAGATTAATTTAGGATATCCGGTCAGCATGGACAAGTTGGACTAAAGGGTCTCTTTCCAAGATGTACAGCTCTACGACTCCATGACAGCCTGATTGAATTTATGGAATAGGCAGATACATTGGTGGATGAAATTGGACCACTGTTTGTTTAAGGTGATGAATGATAAGAATGAGGTTGGATGGTAGGGGGCAGAGGTTTATGATGATTGACAAAAGAACCAAAGCTGACATCCAAAAAAGCTTTTATAGACAACTACTTACAATAATATTTAGATGTGCATTTGTGATGCCGTGGCAAACATGGCTATGGGCCAAGAGCTGGAATATATGATTAGAATAGTTAGGTGGGTATTTTTGATCAGTGCAGACTCGATGGGCAGAAGGGCCTTTCTCTGTGCAGGAGACCTCTGACTTTGACCATTTGGGATGCGCTTGCTGTCAGATTGGTGGTAACACACTTAATAGCTTTATAAAGGTAATTGATTAAATACTTGAGAGGAAAATGCTTCATGAAGTTAGAGAAAGCACAGAGATTTGAGCTATCAGTAATGCTCATGGAAAGAGCAGCACAAACTCAATGGACTGAATGGCTACATCCAGTGCTATGTAGTAGAACTTCGAATATCTGAACATCAGTTGTCCGCATAAGATCTCAAGTATCTGTAAAAATGGCATTAGGCAACTCAGTATTCAGTTATCAATTGAACGGCATTGCCAGATAATGGAGAAATGTTTGATAACCAGCACTCAAATTACCGCTTGTTTACGATAGATCAGTTGTTGGTTAAACAGTATTATGGTGTGCATTGCTGGATAACCGGCATTCATAAATTACCACTTGTTTCCGGTTATCTGAACGATCAATTATCCAAACAAAATACTCCCCGCCAATCCCATTCAGATAATCGAGATTCTACTGTAGTATTCTCTGACCCTGTGATGAGGTTCTGATGACATGATATACAATCACTAAGACTATCTGATCACTACAGCCATAATATAGCTGAACTCTGATTGCTTTTGGTGAATTCATCTGCTGCTGACACCACACTTGTCCCACTATCACCTCCGAACTTGTTGCTACAAAGCACTTTGTGCCTCGTGGTCCACTTTCTACCCTCTGTAAATTAGAGGTCATCCAAAATTTGGATGTCTGCTTCTTGCAAGAAGGGAAAAGTAATAATATATAATTATAGTTAATTATGTAACATTGGCTTTTTTTTAACCTTGAACTTTCCGTCCTTGCATTTCTTCTATTACCTGGTTGTCCTATTTCTCAGTTATTTGCTTCAATATTTTTGTGTTTTAGATTTTTAGCTGTTGTTCCTTCCTTGACTGACAGCTCTGAGTCTGTATCTGGCCAACGGCCAAATACAAGTGTGGAACAGGGGTAAGTGAAGCTTACCTTAGAATCTGGGATTTTCCCCACAAATGTCTGTTTCTTTCTCCAATGTTTTGTAAGTGTGTGCTATAAATGAATAGAATGGAAATTGTTTGGTTATATTTAAATGAAGGTGTGACATCCGTTGCCTGATTTTCCTCAGCTACTGTTCGACCTTTAGAATTGTTGAATGTCACGTTCGAAGATAACTTAAGTATTCGACAGGTATTTAGAATTATAGAACATTGTAAATTGATTTGTTGTTGCAGAAGTAAGCAGTGTTTTAAAGTATCTATCAATCCCTTTTCCTTATTTAAACTATTTTCACCTTAATTTTAATTGAAATTTACTTTATCTTATTGTGACAATCTCTATACTATGGCTATAACTCCAAATCTCATGTTCTCTGGCTTCTCTCTTTATGGAATATATCTGCTGTCATATCTTGGCTCCTTCAGATAGTTGTGTTGCATTTGTAATACTATACATAATTTTACAAATATTTGCAGCTTCTAATTTGTACATTTGTGTCTAGGTCACTCAGCTTCTCGTGCCTGATCAGCGTTCAATAAGATCATGGCTGATTTGAATACTCTGCATTCTTATCTGTCCCAAATAACCTTTTGCTGTTTTGTTGATCAAGAATCTATGTCTGTATCTTAAAAATATTCAAATGCTTTACTTGCACCTTTGAGAAAGAGAATTCACAAGACACGTAACTTTCTGGGAGCATTTTTCTTATTGTCTCTGTCTTAAAGGGGTGACTCCTTACTTTTAAATAGTGACTCTTTGTACTAGAGTCTCCTGCAAGCAGAATCATTCTTTTCACAACCATCCTTCTGATATCACTTGGGCTTGAGCATTTCAGACAAGTTATCTGTACAGTTTTAAACTCCAACAGATATAAACCCAGTCTGTTTAATCTTTCCTTCTAAGACAACCCACCCATTCAACATATTCATCTAGTGAGGTAAAAACAATGACTGCAGATGCTGGAAACCAGATTCTGGATTAGTGGTGCTGGAAGAGCACAGCAGTTCAGGCAGCATCCAAGGAGCTTTGAAATCGACGTTTCGGGCAAAAGCCCTTCATCAGGAATAAAGGCAGTGAGCCTGAAGCGTGGAGAGATAAGCTAGAGGAGGGTGGGGGTGGGGAGAAAGTAGCATAGAGTACAATAGGTGAGTGGGGGAGGGGATGAAGGTGATAGGTCAGGGAGGAGAGGGTGGAGTGGATAGGTGGAAAAGGAGATAGGTAGGACAAGTCCGGACAAGTCATGGGGACAGTGCTGAGATGGACTTTTGGAACTAGGGTGAGGTGGGGGAAGGGGAAATGAGGAAACTGTTGAAGTCCACATTGATGCCCTGGGGTTGAAGTGTTCTGAGGTGGAAGATGAGGCGTTCTTCCTCCAGGCATCTGGTGGTGAGGGAGCAGCAGTGAAGGAGGCCCAGGACCTCCATGTCCTCGGCAGAGTGGGAGGGGGAGTTGAAATGTTGGGCCACGGGGCGGTGTGGTTGATTGTTGTGGGTGTCCCGGAGATGTTCCCTAAAGCGCTGTGCTAGGAGGCGCCCAGTCTCCCCAATGTAGAGGAGACCACATCGGGAGCAATGGATACAATAAATTATATTAGTGGATGTGCAAGTAAAACTTTGATGAATGTGGAAGGCTCCTTTAGGGCCTTGGATAGAGGTGAGGGAGGAGGTGTGGGCGCAGGTTTTACAGTTCCTGCGGTGGCAGGGGAAAGTGCCAGGATGGGCGGGTGGGTTGTAGGGGGCGTGGACCTGACCAGGTAGTCACGGAGGGAACGGTCTTTGCGGAAGGCGGAAAGGGGTGGGGAGGGAAATATATTGGTGGTGGAGTCTGTTTGGAGGTGGCGGAAATGTCGACGGATGATTTGGTTTATGCGAAGGTTGGTAGGGTGGAAGGTGAGCACCAGGGGCATTCTGTCCTTGTTACGGTTGGAGGGGTGGGGTCTGAGGGCGGAGGTGCGGGATGTAGACGAGATGCGTTGGAGGGCATCTTTAATCACGGAAGGGAAATTGCGGTCTCTAAAGGAGGCGGCCATCTGGTGTGTTCTGTGACCCCATCAGCAGGAATATATTTCCCTCCCCACCCTTTTCCGCCTTCTGCAAAGACTGTTCCCTCCATGACTACCTGGTCAGGTCCACTCTGCCGCGGACTTGGAGGTCCTGGGCCCCCTTCACTGCCGCTCCCTCACCACCAGACGCTTGGAGGAAGAACGCCTCATCTTCCGCCTCGGAACACTTCAAACCCAGGGCATCAATGTGGACTTCAACAGTTTCCTCATTTCCCCTTCCCCCACCTCACCCTAGTTCCAAACTTCCAGTTCAGCACTGTCCCCATGACTTGTCTGGACTTGTCCTACCTGCCTATCTCCTTTTCCACCTATCCACTCCACCCTCTCCTCCCTGACCTACCACCTTCATCCCCTCCCCCACTCACCCATTGTACTCTATGCTACTTTCTCCCCACCCCCACCCTCCTCTAGCTTATCTCTCCATGCTACAGGCTCACTGCCTTTATTCCTGATGAAGGGCTTTTGCCCGAAACGTCGATTTCGAAGCTCCTCGGATGCTGCCTGAACTGCTGTGCTCTTCCAGCACCACTAATCCAGAATATTCATCTAGTGAACCTTCTCTGAAATACTTCTATGTATTTCCATAAGTAATGGGATCAATGCGGTGCGCAGAAATCCAAATATGGTCTCACCAATGCTTGTACAACTGAAAATGATCTCCCTACTTTTTATATTCCATCTCATTAGAAGGTGACAACCTAGTGGTATTGTCACTAGACTATTGATCTCGATACCTGAGTAACATTGTGGGAACCAGGTTTGAATCCCACCATGGCAGCTGGCAGTATTTGAATTCAATAAAAATCTGGAATTACAAATCTAATGTTAAGTCAATTACTGTAAAGACTCAGCTGGTTCACTAATGTCATTTAGGAAAGGAAATCTACTATCCTTACCTGGTCTGGTCTAAATGTGAATCATGTTTTGCACTGTGAGAAATTAGGGATGGGAAACAAATCTGGACTAATCACTGATACCCAAAACCGGTGAATGAGTTTTCTTTTAAAAATTCGCTCAAAATAAATGGTAACATTTCATCAGCTTTACTAATTATTTGCTGTTCCTACATCAACAATAAGTAAAAAAGTAAGTTTTAAAGAGGACAGGATGAGACTACACATAGATATAGATAGGTTAAGTGAGTGGGCAAAAAAATCATAGAATCCCGACAGTATGGAACCAGGCCGTTTGGCCCAACGAGATTTGAGATTTAATGAATAAGGCACCCAGATCTCTCTGCATCTCATGATAATTTTTTTTTAGATTAGTTACAGTGTAGAAACAAGCCCTTTGGCCCAATAAGTCCACACCGAACCTCCGAAGAGCAACCCACCCAGACCCATTCCCGTACATTTACCCCTTCACCTAACACCTACGGGCAAGTTAGCATGGCCAATTCAGGTTAATTCACAGCGCCAGGGACCCGGGTTCAATTCCATCTCTGGTGACTGTCTATGTGGAGTTTGCGTGTTCTCTCCGTGCCTGCGTGGGTTTCTTCTGGGTTCTCCAGTTTCCTCCCACAGTCCAAAGATGTGCAGGTTAGATGAATTGGCCATGCTAAATTGTCCATAGTGTTCAGGTTAGGTGCGTGAGTCATGGGAAATATAGAGTAATAGGGTAGTGTAATGGGTCTGGGTGGGATACTCTTTGGAGGGCGGTATGGACTCGTTGGGCCAAATGGCCTGCTTCCATACTGTCGGGATTCTATGATTTTTTGCCCACTCACTTAACCTATCTATATCTATGTGTAGTCTCATCCTGTCCTCTTTAAAACTTACTTTTTTACTTATTGTTGATGTCACTAAGTAATTTAGCAACCATACCTTCAGTTCATTCGTCTATGACATCTATTCATTTATATAAATTGTCAAAAGCTGAGGCCCCAACACTGATCCCTGTGACGCACCACTTATTATATCTTGCTAGCCAAAAATGACCTGCTTATGCCTACTCTGCCAATAAAGTATGGTGGTTGTCATAGAGTCATAAAGTCATAGAGAGGTACAGCACGGAAATAAACCCTTTGGTCCAATTCGTCTGGAACCACCTAATGAAGGAGCAGTGCTCCAAAAGCTAGTGCTTCCAAATAAACCTGTTGGACTATAACCTGGTGTTATGTGAATTTTAATTTCAAAACATTTGTTCAGTATCCCTTCCATGATGATTGTAATTTTCTAAAATTTATTCCTCCCTTCCATTTCATGAATTACAGATACTTACAGCTCGACATTACTCTTATGTTTTCTTATGAGGATGAATGCAAAGCACCAATTCATCAGCCCTCTCCTTATTTTCCATTATTAATTCATCAGACTCACTTTCTATTGGACCAATATTTTTTTTCTTTTTCAATACTTATTAAAACTCTTGCTATCTGTTTTTTGTATTTCTAAATAGTTTTCTTTCAGACTCTACTTTTCTCCCCCTCATTAACCTTGAATTTTTTTTAATATTCTATCCAGTCTTCAAATCTGCCACCTGTCTAGGCTCAGTTATATGCTATCTCTCTATTTGATACAACAGCTTTTGTAGCTGTTGGGTCCATTCCTTGGAGTTTTTTTTAAATTATTTTTGCAATGTATCCATTCTATATGTTTTGAAACATGCCCTTAAATTTCTATCATTACATCTTTTGACCTATCCTTTAACTTTTGTTTGCTTATTCCCTTTTAT
Organism: Chiloscyllium plagiosum; assembly: GCF_037043375.1. Classification (NCBI taxonomy): domain Eukaryota; kingdom Metazoa; phylum Chordata; class Chondrichthyes; order Orectolobiformes; family Hemiscylliidae; genus Chiloscyllium; species Chiloscyllium plagiosum. The sequence continues at coordinate 36,745,544 of NW_028270139.1, read as the reverse complement.
TAACTCTGCTTTCATGTCCTCTTAATTTGAATTTTAATTTCTAGTTTTAAACCCAATTTTTCTTAAACTGAATGTAAAATTCAATCATTTTGTGATTACTGCTAACTAGGCTCACCTTCACCAAAAGATTATTGATCAATCCTATTTCATTGCACAGTACTACATCTGTTCTCTGGTTGGCTCCAAGCATGCTTTTCTCAGAAGCTTTTCTGAAATCATTCTGCGAAATCCTCATCTAGGCTATCTTTACCCGTCTATTTTTTTTTTCAGTCTATATGTAGATTAAAATTTCTGACAAGCTCCCAATATTTCTTCTTTTTGTACTCTGTCCTACCATGTAGGTTTCTTTTAGGGGCCTTATACATCATCCCCACAAATGCCTTCTTGCCTTATCATTTATCATCTCAATCCAAATCCCGCTTTCTTGAACTTAGTTCATACCTTCCTATTGTGCTAATATCATTTTACATTAGCAGAGACAGCCTTTCACCATTTCCCAGCTTCCTGTCCTTCCTAATCTTAAAGTCCAAACCTATGTCATCCTACAGTTATGTACCTGTAATGGCTACCAGATCATAACTGATTCAATTGTATTTATGATACCAGTTCATCTGTTTTTTTATTGAATGTTACATACCGACAGATACATAGCCTTTAGTTTTGTCCTTTTTTTTGGTAACCTCTAGCCTTAGCTGTTGGTTTACCCTAAGATTCTTACTCTCTGTTCCTTCCTGTCATGGTCTGTTTATTATTCCCATGCTAATAACTTTCTCTCATTTTTTGTCTCTGCTCTTTGATTACCTGTTCTCAAATTTGATCCCTTGCCTCGACTATTTAGTTTTAAAACCCCTCTACTTCCCTAGTTATGTGGCTTACTAGAATACAGCTAGTTCTTCCATAATATGGTTGCATTCTTGTGCGATCCCATATTATAGAAAAATCCTGCTTTAGAAATAGGTCTTAAAGCAGTGGTGATGTAATCATGTTACGGCCAGTGTGTGTTTTAAAAGTTAAAGTTTTAGGAACAGTGTTCCCAGTTTGTCAACCGCATTATAGCAAATTTGTGTTAATGAAACATGAATTATAGCAGAATGACCTGTACCAGCTTCAGCATGATTCAGTACCCAGCTCTCCTAGCTCTTCATACTATGCAGTACCTCTTTCCTTGTATTGCTCATGTCATGATATCTGCAGGGATCATAATGACCAGATCCTCCCATTCCACTGTAAGTTCCTCTCCAGCCCTGAGCAGATGTCCTGACTATAGCATTAGGCAGCTACATAGTCCTCTGGACTCATGCTTTTTGCTGTAGAAAACTTTGTCCAAGATCCCCTCACTATATTATTCCCTGCAAGTTGAATGGCTTTTTGAACCACGGGTGCCATACTTAATGAGCTTGTCCACTCTGCATCCCTCCGCATTATCCAAACAAGCTGAAAGCACATCAAAATTGTTGGACAGCTGTAAAAGCTGAGGCTGTCTGGATCCCCTTACCTGCCTAACTCTCAGTGACATCCTCTTTTTTTATTTTCCCTGACCAGTGTTCCAACCAACGCCTAAAGTTCAATTCGAAACGTAGGAGTAGGCATAGGCCATTCACCCCCCTACACCTTTCCACCATTGTACATCATGGCAGATAATCTGCCTCAACACCATATGTTCGTAATATTCCCATACCCCTGATGTCCTTAGAACATAGAACAGTACAGTGCAGTACAGGCTCTTCGGCCCTCAATGTTACACTGACCTGTGGAACCAATCTGAAGCCCATCTAACCTATGCCATTCTACTCATGTCCATATGCCTATCCAATGACAATTTAAATGCCCTTAAACTTGGTGAGTCTACTACTGTTGCAGGCAGTGCATTCCACGCCACTACTACTCTGAGGAAAGAAACTACCTCTGACATCTGTCCTACATCTATTTCCCCACATTTTAAAGCTATGTCCCCTCATGCTAGCCTTCGCCATCCGAGGAAAAGACTCTCACTGTCCAACCTATCTGACCCTCTGATTATCTTATGTCTCAATTACGTTCCCTCTCAAACTTCTCTCTAATGAAAACAGCCTCAAGTCCCTCAACCTTTCTTGTAAGACCTTCCCTCCATTCCAGGCAACATTCTAGTAAATCTTCTCTGAACCCTTTCCAAAGCTTCCACGTCCTTCCTATAATGCAGTGACCAGATCTGCACTCCAAATGTGGCTGCACCAGAGTTTTATACAGCTGCACCATGATCTCATGGCTCTGAAGTTCAATCCCTCCACCAATAAAAGCGAACACACCGTATGCCATCTTAACAACCCTATCAACCTGGGTGGCACCTTTCAAGGATCTATTTACCTGGACACCGAGATCTCTGGTCATCTACACTACCAAGAATCTTACCATTAGCCCAGTACTCTGCATTCCTGTTACTCCTTCCACAATGAATCACATCACACTTTTCCACTTTAAATTCCATTTGCTACCTCTCGGACCAGCTCTGCAGCTAATCTATGTCTCTCTGTAAACTACAACAACCTTTGTCACTTTCTATAACTCTACCGACTTTAGTGTCATCTGCAAATTTACAAACCATCCTTCTATGCCCTCATCCAGGTCATTTGTAAAAATGGCAACCAACAGTGGGCCCAAAATAGATCAGATCCTTAGTATCTAGAAATCTAATAGATTAGATTAGATTAGATTACTTAGTGTGGAAACAGGCCCATCGGCCCAACAAGTCCACACCGACCCACCGAAGCGCAACCCACCCAGACCCATTCCCATACATTTAGCCCTTCACCTAACACTGCGGGCAATTTAGCATGGCCAGTTCACCTAACCTGCAGATTTTTGGACTGTGGGAGGAAACCGGAGGAAAGCCACGCAGACAAGGGAGAATGTGCAAACTCCACACAGTCAGTCGCCTGAGGCGGGAATTGAACCCGGGTCTCTGACGCTGTGAGGCAGCAGTGCTAACCACTGTGCTACCGTCTTGAATATAATTGATGTCTGAGCTTTCACAGCCCCTCTGGAATAGAGGATCCCAATGATTCACCACTCTGTGTGTGAGAGAGAGAGTGAGAGAGAGAAGAAATTCCTCCTCATCTCAGTTTTGAATGGCTTGCCCCTTTGAGACTGTGTCACCTGGTTCAAAGCCCCTAGCCAGATCCACCAGCCAGAAGGAACATCCTTCCTCAATTTCAGCCCTTAAAGAAAATCTGTAAATTTCAAAACCTCTCATTCTTCTCAACTCTGGAGAATACTGGCTCAGTCTCCTTAATTTCTTTTCATAAAGCAGTTCTACCATCTCAGGAGTTAGCCTTGTGAGCCTCTGCTAGCTTCCCTGTACAAATAGTATATACTTCCTGAGCCACAGGAACCAAATGTGTGCACAGTACTCCAGATACAATCTCATCAAGTCTTTATAACATTGAAGCTAGATATTTTTACTTTGCATCTCCTAGAACATCATTTGCTGTCCTAATTGCTTATGGCATCTGATTTTTTTTAGCTTTTGGTATCTGATGAACAATGATATCCAAGTCCTTTTGGACATCACATGCTAGTCTCTCTCCATCTTAAGAAATATTCAGCAGCTCTATCCTCCTACCAAACTAGCTAATTTCTCATTTATCAGTGTTAAATCCTACCATATTCCTGGCCACTTGGTCTGTCCGAGACTCCTTAAAGACTTTTCTCACATTATAGGCAAAAGTGAGGTCCGCAGATGCTGGAGATTAGAGTCAAAGGTGTCATCCTCACAGTATAACCTAGTTCTGTGACCTCAGAAAACTGACAAATCTGACATTTGGTTCCTACATCATAATCCATAGAGATTTTGAGCAGTTCGGGTCCGTTAAACGAGGAGACTAGGACCCGTGGACACAGCCTTAGAATTAGAGGGGGTCATTTCAGGACAGAACAGAAATGCGGAGACATTTCTTCAGCCAGAGAGTGGTGGGCCTGTGGACTTCATTGCCACGGAGTGCAGTGGAAGCCGGGACGCTAAATGTCTTCAAGGCCGAGATTGATAGATTCTTGTTGTCTCGAGGAATTAAGGGCTACGGGGAGAACGCTGGTAAGTGGAGCTGAAATGCGCATCAGCCATGATTGAATGGCGGAGTGGACTCGATGGGCCGAATGGCCTTACTTCCACTCCTATGTCTTATGGTCTAAGTGATTCCAGTGTGGCGTCCAACTTATCACAACATGCCAAACTGAGAATAGACCAATTAGTCCACTCCCTCATTTAAATCGTTTGCTAACCCTCAATCCATGTCAGTATATTACTTCTGTCAATATCCTAATTTTGCTAAACAATCTTCTCTTTGGGAATTTCTCAAAAATCATCTGAAAATCCAAATGCATTGCATCCACTGGCTTCTCCTTATCTGCTTTGCTAAAATCATGTTTAGAAAATGTCAACAGGTCTATCAAACACAATTTCCCTTTAATAAATCCTGTTTGAATTTGCTCAATACAACCATTATTTTCTACAAATTCAGTTATCATGTCCTTTTATAATGTATTTTTGTATTTTCCTGACTACTGATGTCAAGCTCACAGGTCTGTTGTTCCATGTTTTCTCTCTCTTTTCCCCTCCACCTTCTTAAATGGTGGAAGTATGTTTGCAACTTTCCAATCTACAGGTAATGTTCCAGAATCTATAGACTTTTAAAAGATGATCAGTAATGCATCTACCAACTCTATGACTACCACTTTAAAACATTGGGGGGTATGCCATCATGTCCCACGATTTGTCAAATTTTAGTCCCATTAATTTCTTCAATACTTTTTTTTAAACTCTCATTAATTCCTTTCAGTTCCTCATTCTATCTGGTCACTTGGACCTCTATATCTCTGAATATTTCTTGTGTCTTCTTCCATGAAGACAGATAAAAATTATTTATTTAGCTTCGCTCCCATTTCCATATTTCACATTATATTTCTCTCTCTGTAATGGGAATATATTTGTCCTTGTTAATTCCTTCCTTATACCTACCTCTCTATCAGTTTCTTGGTCTGTCTTTGATGAATTATAAAATGCTTCCAATTTTCAGGCTTGCTTCTTGTTCTCACAACAATATAAGCTTCCTTCTTTAATACAGCATTCAAGTTCCTTTGTTAACCACGATTGACTCGCTTTTCGTGTTGTGTCTCCATGTTTTAAAGGAATGTACATTTGTTGTAAACCATGTATTAATTCTTTAGATACCAGATATTGTTTCTTTACATTAATATCTTTTTAATGTATTATTTCAATCCAAATTATCCTTTGTTTATATTTAATATCCTCGGTTTGATTGAACTGCTTTGTTTTAAATCTTAAATTTAAATTTCTTCCATATTATGGTCACTCTTCATTGAAGGTTCTTTTACAACAGTGTTATCAATTAGCTTCTCCTTATTGCATAATACTTTATCCAAGATACCCTGCTTGCTACTTAGCTAATTAGCATACTGCACTAGAACACCAGCTTGCAGAAATTCCAAGAATTTGACCTCCACGGTGTTGGTCAACAGATGTACCAATTTACAGGCATTTGATGTCACATAATTAATGTAATACCATTGCTACATGCACCTCTAATTTCTCTGATTTCCTGATTCTGTGCCCTTACTGTTTGGCGCTGAAAATGTGTTGCTGGAAAAGCGCAGCAGGTCAGGCAGCATCCAAGGAACAGGAGAATCGACGTTTCGGGCATAAGCCCTTCCTGACCTGCTGCGCTTTTCCAGCAACACATTTTCAGCTCTGATCTCCAGCATCTGCAGTCCTAACTTTCTCCTTACTGTTTGGCGCCAATGTTTTCTGCTCCTTACTCAGCTCTGAATAGCCAGATTCTGGTCTAAGATCCTATCTTACTACTTTAGTAATCCTATTCCTGTTAACAGCTCACTGAACTGCTGTGTTGGTATTACTGACGTAAGAGCTTGGAGCACAAAATCAGAAATGTATCCCTCAAGTAATATTACAAGGTTGGAAAAAAAAATCTAAATCACAGATTAAGGAAACATCCAACAGAACTGCCAAAATTAAAAAAGAGATTGAGGGAAGTAAATAATGATTGATTATGTAAAAGAAAAATTATTGTGCTATCTGGTGAATCAATAAGGTCTGATTTTACCTCCTCAGTGGGAAGCACACTCTAAAGGTCAGAATGGATGATGAACTTGTTCTGCAGTAGAAAGCTCAGAAAATTTTAATTTCTCGGCTTCATTTGCTGATGCTCTGTCAGTGTGTCCCTTCCTCCCTATTGTAAACCAAATGGGAAGTATGCATTGGCCAGAATATGAGAGACAGCAGAATAAAAAGCAATAGAACCCTAAGCATGCGCAACTAGGTAGTTTGGACCAGATAATGTAGGGGAGGATCCATATTTCTTCTTTGGACCCAAAGAACCAACCCTGCATCTTATCATCCAAAGAGAAACTAAATGTAATTAAAATTCATAACAAATTGTCGCAGCAGTCTTAACAGCCAAATAACCTAGTATTTTCCCAATCATTCATGATTTAAAGCACTGTTCTATGATTAGTATCTTATGCCTTTTTCCAGGCCATTCTGTTATCATGGAGTCTGCATAAACCATACAAAAACAGTGTACTGCCACTGCTTAACAAGGATTTCTTGCATCATTTTCACATCCTTAGATTCATTATCACTCACTGCCACCCTGGAAGAAGCCAGCAATTGTACTCCATATATAAGAACATTGTATCACAAAACTAGATTCACTGTTTAAATGAATTACGTATATTCATGTTACCAATGGTAGAACAAAGTATGCATTCTTTCTGATATTATGTTCTGTGAAAAGGTATTGTAACAACTGCTACTTAAATCGCTGAAGCTTTCCATGCAGGAAGTAAGAAACTTGAAATTTAAGCCAACCATCTCTTTGAGATATATTTTGGTTAGTATTTTTTATATATTTTACTCTAAATGCAAGCTAAAGCATTGTTTATTATCTGTCCCCAGATCTGGTTTGCTTAGTACTTTGGTTGGAGAGAAGTCTGTAACACAAAGATGGGAGGTAAGTAAAACAAAATGAATGACAGAATTGAAAGCAAACAGAATGGCTTAACATGTGACATAATGCACTTTGCATGAAGTAAATGTACAAGATAGCTAATAGTCTTGCATGAAGACTTCTTTTTTGAATAAAAATAGTCTTAGCCTGATCCTGATTTCAACATAATCCTGATTCTTAAATGTTTCCAAGGCTTTTATCTCTTCTACTCAAGCTCAAATCTTTTTGTACATGTTGATCATTCTTTTTGTTTGAAATAAAACACCCTTTGAACTTTTGTCACCTTGCTTTATTCTTGTAATTTAACTTAGAGTCATAGAGATGTACAACACAGAAACAGACCCTTCGGTCCAATTTGTCCATGCCAACCAGATACCCTAAATTAACCTAGTCTCATTTGCCACCACTTGTCTAATATATCTCTAAACCTTTCTTATTCATATACCCATCCAAATGCCTTTTAATGTTGTAATTATACGCGCCACCACCATTTCCACTAGTAGCTCTTTCCATGCACGCACCAGCATTTGCATGAAAAAGTTGCTCCTTTTTAGATTAGATTAGATTCCCTACAGTGTGGAATGTCTTTTTAAAATCTTTCCACTCTCATCCTAAACCTATGCCCTCTAGTTCTCGACTCCCCCAACCCAGGGAAAAGGCCTTGTCTATTGACTCTACCCATGCCCATCATGATTTTATAAATCTCTATGAGGTCACCCCTCAGTCTCTGATGCTCCAGGGAAGCTTTTTAAAATAAGATAGCAACTGTCCAGAGACCATATGCTGCTATTAAGGTGATAGGCAAGGCTGGTAGGTGTAGGGGATGCTGGATGACTAGAGAAATTTGAGGTTTTGGTTAAGAAAAAGAAGGAAATATGTATCGGGTATAGACAGCAGTGAACAAGTGAATCCTTAGAAGAGTATCAAGGCAGTCGGAGATTACTTAAGGGGGAAATCAGGAGGACAAAAAGGCGACATGAGATAGCTTGAGCAAATAAGGTTAAGGAGAATCCAAAGGAATTTTATAGATGCATTTAAGGACAAAAGGATAACTAGGAACACAATAGGACCCTTCAAAGATCAGCAAGGTAGTCTATCTGTGGAGCCATGGGAGATACTAAATGAGTATTTTGCATCAGTGATTACTTTAGAGAAGGACATGGAAGATGTAGAATGTGGGGAAATAGATGGTGACATCTTGAAACATGTCCAAATTACAGAGGAGGTGGTGCTGGATGTCTTAAAATGCATAGAAGTAGATAAATCCCCAGTGCTTGATCAGGTGTATCTGAGACCTCTGTGGGAAGCTAGGGAAGTGATTGCTAGGCTCCTTGCTGAGGTATTTGTAACTTGGCATAATACAGTTGATTACTTTTACTTTCTTGTACGCTTTTATGTTCTTCTTCCCTGATTTTATTTAGCTTTTCCTAAAATATATACTGTATTTGCTAATCACCTCAACTACTCTCCATAATAAAATGGTAACATCATAGAAGGAGGTAATTGGTTGATTGTAAGAGAATTCTATTTAATCGTTCTCCCCGTCTAATCTCTCCATTGCCTTTAAAGCCACAGCTGAATTTGCCTCCATCACATTTTAAAACAATCTATTCTAGATTCTAACCATTTTACTCCATAAGTTTTTTTCCTTGTTTTTTCTTTGGTCTTTTTTCCTAAATGCCTTAAATGTGTGTTCTCTGTTTCTAGAACCTTCTATGAATGGGAACAGTTTCGCTATACTCTGTCTAAACTACATGATTTTGAACCCTTACATCAAAACTCATCGTGAGCTTACTGAGAAGAACACAACAATTTTAACAATGTATCACATAACTTAAGTCATTCAATCCTGGAACCATTCCAGTAAATGTTTTCTGCACCCTCTGTAAGGCCTTTTCATGCTTTTTGAGGTGCAGCTGCCAAAAACCAGGCCCAGCATTCCAGTCATAGCTGAACCACTGCTTTATGGAAGTGAGATTCACATCCTAACCACTGTCTAGATAAAGAAGTTTCTTATTAATTCATTAAGCAATGGTTGAGCATCTGATAATTGTGAACACCACTTCTAACTTTTGTAAGCCTGAGTAACTACTTTTAATCCCATAATCAATCTTTTGTCCAGCCTGCTATTTATTCCAGCCTATTTGTTCCCTGATTCCATGCATTATAACCTTAGACTTGAATGTGGTGTGCAGTATTTTAAGAAGGCCGATAAAATTTTAAATGAATTTATAGTGTTTCGTTTATCTGCTGTTTCTGGAAAATCAAATAATAAGACTGATCAAGCTTGACTTTCTTTTTTAAAAAATACATATTTTCAAATTCTAGAAGTTTCTCCATATTCATTTCAGTTAGTATTCTGTTTCTAATCTTCCATTAGTATTTTGCCGTTATGTTACATATATTTAATATAGCTATCCCATCCTCATTCTCTGGCCTTTCTGATGATTATCATCAATGTTTAGTTGACAATTCTGATTCATTTTTCCTTCAACATCTGGTCCCTTGCTATAGATTTATTGTCTCAGTTTTAGCCATTTATTTGCATGCTGTAAGTTATTGTGCAGTTAGTTAATTTATCTTCAGTATTTGTTTCATTTGCTTGATTTTAACAGTCCTTTTGTGCTCTTTTGTACCTACGCTTATTCCTAACCTTCACACATATGTTATTTTCACCAGATCCTTCCCCCAACTTTTTTCCACAACTATCTCACTGATGCGAAATTCTATACACAGCCCTATCGAAACTTTGTGGGACACAGATCTCACTCACTCTTGTTCTTATGGGGTCCATCCCAGCATTATTGAGGTTTTCCTATCTGAGAAGAAAGTGAGGACTGCAGATGCTAGAGACCAGAGTTGAAAAATGTGCTGGAGAAACACAGCAGGCCAGGCAGCATCCGAGGAGCAGGAGAATCGAAGTTTCGGGCATAAGCCCTTCTTCAGGAATGAGACTGGTGTGCCAGGCGGGCTGAGATAAAATGTAAGGGGGAGGGAATTCAGGGGAGGGGCGCTGGAAATATGATAGGTGGAAGGAGGTGAGGGTGACGATGAGGGTGATAGGCCGGAGAGGGGGTGGGGGCAGAGAGGTCGGGAAGAAGATTGCAGGTCAAGAGGGCGGTGCTGAATCCAGGGGTTGGGACTGAGATAAGGTGGGGAGGGAAGGGAAATGAGGAAGCTGGAGAAATCTACATTCATCCCGTGTGGTTGGAGGGTTCCTAGGCGGAAGATGAGGCGCTCTTCCTCCAGGCATCGTGTGGTCAGGGTCTGGCGATGGAGGAGGCCAAGGACCTGCATGTCTTTGGCGGAGTGGGAGTTAGTGTTCAGCCATGGGACGGAATGAGGATTTCCGCCAACTCCAAACAGACCCCACCACCAGGGATATATTTCCCTCCCCACCCCTATCATCGTTCCGGAGAGACCACTCCCTCCGCGACTCCCTCGTCAGGTCCACACTCCCCACCAACCCAACCTCCACTCCCGACACCTTACCCTGCAACCACAAGAAGTGCAAAACTTGCGCCCTCACCTCCCCCCTCGCCTCCCTCCAATGCCCCAATGGATCCTTCCATACCCAAATTCACCTGCACCTCCACACACACCATTTACTGTATCCGTTGCACCCGATGTGGTCTCCTCTACATTGGGGAGACAGGACGCCTACTTGCGGAACGTTTCAGGGAACACCTCTGGGACACCCGCACCAACCAACCCAACCGTCCCATGGCTGAACACTTTAACTCCCCCTCCCACTCCGCCAAGGACATGCAGGTCCTGGCCTCCTCCATCGCCGGTCCTGGCCTCCTCCATCGCCAGACCCTGACCACACGACACCTGGAGGAAGAGTGCCTCCTCTTCCACCTAGGAACCCTCCAACCACAAGGGATGAATGTAGATTTCTCCAGCTTCCTCATTTTCCCCCCCCCCACCTTATCTAAGTCCCAACCCCGGATTCAGCACCACCCTCTTGACCTGCAATCTTCTTCCCGACCTCTCCGCCCCCACCCCCTCTCCGGCCTATCACCCTCACCCTCACCTTCTTCCACCTATCGTATTCCCAACGCCCCTCCCCTCTACCTTTTATCTCAGCCCGCCTGGCACACCAGCCTCATTCCTGAAGAAGGGCTTATGCCCGAAACGTTGATTCTCCTGCTCATCAGATGCTGCCTGGCCTGCTGTGTTTTTCCAGCACATTTTTCAACTCCGTTTTCCTGTCTGAGTACGGCTGTCAATGTTCCATTAATGGAATCTCTGGCGGTACGGTGGCTCAGTGGGTTAGCACTGCTGCCTCACAGTACCATGGATCCAGGTTTGATTCCAGCCTCTGGCAACTGTCTGTGTGAAGTTTGCACATTCTCTGTGTCTGCGTGGGTTTCCTCCGGGTGCTCCGGTTTCCTCCTACAATCCAAAGATGTGCAGGTTAGGTGAATTGGCCATGCTAAATTGCCCATTGCTTTAGGTGCATTAGTAAGGAGTAAATGTAGGGAAATGAGTCTGGAAGGGTTACTCTTTGGAGGGTTGGTGTGGACTTGTTGGGCCAAAGGGCCTGTTTCCATACTGTAGGAAATCTAATCTAATCTCTTCTTTTCATGAGTCTTTTAGAAGTGCATTCTTCTTTCTTTTATCTTTGTCACCTTATTACAAATATTGGCTTCTAATTGCTTAAATTCAATGCTGTTCCTTCTCACAAATGATTAAACCGACAATTATACTTCTAATTAAACCAAAAGACCTTTCACTTTAGTAGAGTATGGAGTGTTTTTTTCTCGTTTGTGAAAGGTTGAAATCTTGGTGTTTTGCAACAATCATTTTTTTGTGATAAGGTGAGACCCTGACATTTTTTACTGTGTGGAGATCTCGTATTTGTACAATAACAAGTTGTCTACTTGCTGGTTTGATCTGTAGAATATATGGCTCCAAAATGTTGAACATCCTTGATGTGTCTAATGCATAGAAGTAAAATGATTTCAAATATCTGTTACTTTATGTCTGTTGCCATGGGGAAAAGAAAAATTACATTCCTTGTTGCCTTTCTTTTAGAGAGGAGAAATCAGTAATTTCCAATATCTCATGCATCTGAACACATTAGCAGGCAGATCCTATAATGACTTGATGCAGTATCCAGTGTTCCCATGGATTCTTGCAGACTATGATTCTGAGGTATGAAACTTTTTGAAATCAATATTCAATGAAGGAAAGTTAGTTTATACCTTAATGAATTTTAGTAAACAATAGTTATTAACTACATCATGGTCTTGGTTTCATTTTGCAAGTGTGGATATTTCCAACACAACCCATCCTTAGTTTCACAGTGCAGTTTGATAGTGCTGATTGCTTTCTAAACTACTTCAAAGATAATTAAGAGTCATTGGTGGATGGTTTTCATTCCCTGATTTTTAATCCTTTCATAACCTTGCCCAAAGGCTTTATGCTATGAAACCCCCACCAAACCACTCCAGTTTTGCCTCACGTTCTTCCTTTGTGATGCTTGTTCAAGACAGTTAGTCTTAAACAAGCGCTTGACCATCTGCTTTAATATATACTTATGTGGCTCAGTCAAAACCTTTTACGAACACACCTACAAAGCGCCTTGGGATATCCTATAAAAATTCAAGCAGTTGCTGTCGTGGACTAGTTGGCATTTTACAATTATCCAGTAGGTTATTTTATGCCAGATTATTTTTTATTTCCATTTTTGTTTTTAAATATGGATTCCTATTCTCAAACTGCCAATGGGATTATCTAGTTCTGCATAATCACTACTAAGCCTTCATGATATTGGGAATATTTAGAAACATGTCCTAACTTCCAAAGGCTCAGCATTTCATGTCTATTTAGGGATATATTTTAAATGCAGACCTGGCTGAACATTATTGATGTTACACTTACCAGTTTGTTAGATCCAGATTTCACATGCAAAGGAAATTAGAAATTGAATTGTACCAGAAGATTGAACTAACGAATATTGATGTATTTTAAACCTTATTATAATAATTGCTTTCTCATTCAACCCACCAAAGCAATACTTTACTAATTTATTTACTAAATATTCAAAAGGAAGTACTTGTAAGTAATTCCTTTCCTTTATATAGGAACTCGATCTTACAAATCCTAAAACATTTCGGAACCTGGCTAAACCGATGGGGGCTCAGACTGATGAGAGATTAGCTCAATATAAGAAACGATATAAGGACTGGGAAGATCCAAATGGTAAAGTTCTTTATAGAGAAAGAAGTATGATTCTATTTGCATGCTGTGTAAATAGATGCAGAACTGTTTCTGTTTTTGCTAGTGGTTTGCCTGACTTATGCCATTCAATTTTTCATGAACAGCCACCTTAATGTTTTGATATAGCAACAAGATGTTAAACTGGATGAAAGAATTCTTTAAATGGAATTTTATAGAACATTATGTATGTGGATGTTTGTTTTTTTACAATTTTGAATGAGCTATTTGCTTTGTAAAAAAAAACTTGTGTTGGTGATTTTGAATTTAAGTGTGGATAATGTTTGTTCTGCTCTTGAATCCTAGGTGAAACTCCAGCATATCATTATGGCACACACTATTCTTCTGCCATGATTGTAGCTTCTTATTTAGTAAGAATGGAGCCATTCACCCAAATATTTCTCCGGCTCCAGGTAACTAACATGCACTTCAGTTATTCAATTTATAATTACTTTATCACAACCTTCAGACTAATGTGTCCAGTCTTAAAGTTAAAGGTACAGTACTTCTTCAATGCTAAATTTTCACCATGTTATTTGTTTGTGTCATTCTCCTTTCACAGGGTGGCCATTTTGATCTTGCTGATCGAATGTTTCACAGTGTACGAGAGGCATGGTACTCTGCATCCAAACACAACATGGCCGATGTAAAAGAACTCATTCCAGAATTCTTTTATCTTCCAGAGTTCCTTCTAAACTCCAACAACTTTGATCTAGGTATGGTGTGCATGTGAGCATAGAAATTTTAGAAAGGTACACTGTCTCGCACTATCAACAATAAGCTATACTTGAAGGGACCGCAGAGTAAAAATAAGACTGCAGTATAATACATCCAGTTCTCCAGACTCTCGTCTGTTTGAGCAACCTTCTTTACAAGAAATATAAGGTTATATGTTATGAATATTGAATTTTATCACAACATATTTAGATTTTTTTTAAATATGGTCACTTTTGCACTGTAGGTATGTAGAATTTTACAGTACAGAATAAGGATGTTCAACACATGTCTGTACGTGCTCCTGAAAGAACTACGTAGCTAGTGCCACGCTGCATCCCTATCTTTTTAGCACTTAAACTTCATCATTTTCAAAATGTGACAACCAATTTTCATTTGGCAAGAAGATGCTGTCAGTGTAATTTATTTTATTGCTATTGATTGCGCAATAAATATAGTCAAGGATTTTTGTGGAATACTGATTTGGAATATCTTCTGCCCATGAGACTGAACAGTCAGGCCCAAGCTTTAATGTCTCACCTAAAATTCTGCCGTATCCCTAGAGATTATGATGAGCTTTCCTGAGTTGAAACATTATTTTTATGTTTTAATATAAGTTTTGTTCATCCATAGGGGCACTCAGGTACAAAAAAAATTAATCTAGATATCCGTAGGGGTATGTTTCTGTTACGTTGGCAGATTTTCTGAGCAGGGATTCTTTTCTTTCCTGAACACTTTCCCCTGTCACTGTCATCCTGGGATTCCCAAATGCAAGTGTCTCTGGTGCTCAAACTAATGTGTTCCACCCACCTTCCCACAGTTTTCTAATAGGCATATTAATAACATGCAATTCCACCTACCCATACCCCATGAGACATCAGAGTAAATGTCTTGGTCACACAGGTTTTAAGGAATGCCTTAAAAGAGGAGGGACAGAGAGGTTTAAAAATGGAATTCCAGCACTTAAGGCTCAGGTAGCTGTAGGCATGTCCACCAATCACGGAACAGTTAAAATCATCAGTCCTCAACAGGCCAGAATTAGAAGAGCTCGAGTATCTAGGAAGATTGGGGAGCTGGAGATGGTGACAGAGGTGGAGAAGTACAGGGCAATGGGGAAATTAAAATATTTGCTTTTTAAAGTAGTATTTCTTAACTAGAACTCACTGTAGATCAGCAAGTATATGGGTGAAGAGGGTTTGTTGGGAGTTCACAAAGAAGCAAAGTTTTGAACGACCTGACATTATAGGCTAAAACATGTGCCACTTTGGTGCCATGGCAGCAGTGGAAACATGCTGAGGGAATCAAACATATAATTCTGAGAAAGATGGCTTCAAATTTAGGAAGTGACAAGATGCTAAAGGATTTTGAAGAGGAATGGGAGATGTAGATTGGATGGTAGTTTACAAGAATAGAGGTACTAGGTTAGTATTTGAGAGTAGTGACAACACAGATTAGAAGGAACAGTGCCTGAGAAAAGTATTAATATGAGAGCCAGGAAGGGAAGTTGGATGACAAAGTTTAGGGGGTATGGGATTAAGAGAGCAGGAAGTAAATCTGATCGACAGTAATCTTGGAGAGAATGAGGGGAGATGAGAAAAAAACCATAGAAAGGATGCAAGTTCAGGGCCAGTGCAGAGAAGTGAATATTTTAAAGGAGGTTTAACCTGGTGGGTGAGGAGAAGAAAAAGCAGTGGCAAAGTAACTGGACAAAACAATCAATGAGGTCCTCACTTGTTCGAGGTGAAATTGGAGGAAATGACAGGGAAGAATTTAAGAAGACAGTTTGCAGAAAAGGAAGCCAGAGTGACCTTTGTATTCCAGGACCAGTGAACAGTTTTTGCCGGTAAGGCTAGGGTCTGACATTGCTTTGAGGCCCAGCCATATTTTGTGGTTTTATAGGTCTGTTTGCTTGAGGTTAGGGGTTAAAACGCAGTAGAATGTGCTATTAATGAAAGGCCTTAAATGAACCAGTTTGGAGAAATTAAGCCATATACCTTGGCACCTAGATTACTATGGAGTCTCACATCTGCAAATATGTAAGTGAATATATTCAAGCTTGCTGCTGATGGAGCAGAATGGAGATGATCCTGGGCATCAGTCCAGAAAGACCCATGAAGGTCTGTATGAGTTACAGGCAGCAACAAAAAACTCCTCCCTCTCCTCCTTCCCTCATGCACATGCACGTATGCGTGAGTGCATGCAAGCAAACACATCCCTTTGAGTGCACAGTGAAGTTGTTGTTTTCATCTTTAACAAGGGAATGGAAAGTTAACTAGAGATCTAACTGCCTGTGGTAATATAAAATTATTCTCAATGAACTTAATCACATGCTTTTCTGATGCTTTGAAAGCCTGCAAAATAATCAGCTAAATTTAGATCATTTGAGAAATTTGTATGACAGGATATAGATTGTACAAAGTGGATCACGTAGCCATGTCATGGATGTTTCAACTTTGTAACTCTCATGAGAAGTTGTTTGTTTTGGATATGGTTGGAAATGAGTTTAGACTTCTTGCTCAAAAAGCACATTGCATAACACTAAAGTTAATGTGCTTAAGTAAAATCATTTCTCATATGGATTTGTGTTGATACTTAGTGCAAATATTATTTGCATTTCACCTCAGTCAGAACAGACATTAAATCGTGATTACACAATTTGATGTCCTGACGGAGAAGCAGTGCTTTCAGGAATCCTATCAGGGAAATTGTATGTGTGCAACCAAATATTTTCAGCTTAAATTTAAGTGAAATCATTATTTATGTTCCCAGGAATTCAAAAGGTGCATTAAACCAACACTCTGCTTGAAGCCTTTGATCATTGCTTATTTAGGAACTTAGAAATAGGAGAATGAGTAGGACATTCATCACATTGAGCCTGTTCCACAATTCAGTACGATCATGGCTAATCATCTGACTCATTATCCTGTTCCCACTTTCTACCTATATCCTTTGATCCCTTTAGTCCTAAGAACTATATCTAACAAACTTGTTGAAAGCATAAATGCTTCAGCCTCACTGCTTTCTGTGACTGAGAATTCCACTGGTTCACCACTCTGTGGGTAAAGACATTTCTCCTCATCTCAGTCCTGAACGGTCTACACCATATCCATATGCTGTCATCCCCAGTTCTGGACTCCCTGGGCATTCGGAACATCTTTCCTGTGGTTTTCCTGTCTAGTCCTATTCAAGTTTTATAAGTTTCTTTGAGATTTTCCCTCATTTTTCTAAGCGCCAGTAAATATAGTCCTAACTGATCTAGTCTCTTCATACATCCGTGCCGCCATCCCAGAAAGCAGTCTGGAAAATCCTGTTGCACTCTCCCCAGAGCATCCTTCCTCAGATAAGGAAACCAAAATTACACTCAGTACTCCAGGTGTGGTCTCACCAAGGCCCTATAAATTTGTAGCAAAACATCCCTACTCCTGTACTTGAATCCTTTTGCTACGAAGGCCAACATACAATTTGCCTTTCTCACTGCCAGATGCACCTGCATGTTTACTTTCAGTAACTGATGTACAAAAGCACCCAGGTTTTGTGGCACCTCCCTCTTTCCAAATCTATCACCATTCAAAAAAAAACTTGCCTTCCTGTTTTTGCTGCCAAAGCAGCTAACCTTACATTTTTCCACATTGTACTTTATCTACCATGTCTTTGTCCACTCACTCAATGTCAGGGTAATTACTTAGTCTGAGACTTTCAGACTTGCTTCAAGAAGCTTTATTTTTTATGAATTCACAGAGAGGATGCTACAATCATCACTGTCTCACAGTACTCTCTCAAGCAGAATGTTCAACCTAAATTTATACAATGATACAAACAACTTTGATTTCATTCCGCAACCAAGGAATGTTGAGTACAATAATTCAAAGTAAAGATAAGCACAGCACAATTACTCCTTTTGTTCCCGATTTGCTCAAGGACAAATATATATAAACGAATGAGGTTTATATACACTCCGTATATTTCATCAAACTATAATCACACAACCTCAATCTTTATCTCTTGTAGTGTTTTTCCACTACAGCTGAGAGCCAAGATACCTTTTACCTTGGTCAAGTATCCCATCATGCAGCAGTATCCCAAGTTCTTACTACTTCCACACTCCACTTATTCAAATCCCAATGAAACATCTCTGTGCCCTAATCTTAGCTAAATCATTAATATATATATATTGTGTACAGCTGGGGTTCAAGCACTGATCCCTGTCTGCCACACAGAAAAAGTGGGCTGGTCAGCTCAGTTGGCTGGATTGCTGGTGTGCAATGCAGAATGACACCAACATTTTGGATTCAATTCCCACACTGGCTGATATTACAAGAAATGACCCCACCCCCCTCCTCAATGTCTTCCCTCACCTGCGACATGATGACCCTCAGGTTAAACCACCACCTGTTGTGTCTCTCTAATGAGAGATCAGCCTATGGTCTGCTAGACTATGTTAACTTGCTTTTTCCTTTTTACAAAGAAAAAGACCCATTTAATCCAATTCTTTGTTTTCTGCCTGCCACCCATTCTCTATCCATGTCAGTACACTGCCCCCAATATTATGTGTTTCAATTTTGTATGCTTCTCGCAAAATTCCAGGAGATTTGTCAAGCATGACTACTTTCATAACTTCATCCTAAATTTGTCAAATCCTGTCACTGTGCTTTGCTATTAATCTTTTAAGATTCCCTCTCGTACTTTCCATGGCCACTTCTTTCAGTATTCTGAGATGTAACTTATCAAGCCCTAGTTTTTAATCCCATTAATTTCGCCAAAACCAATTGCTAATTAAGACTGATTTCCTTCAGTTTCTCCCTCTCACTGGTCCCTATGTTCTCCAATATTTTTAGGATGTTATTTGTGTACTGTTTTGTGATCACAGACCAAAATATACATTTAATTGTTCTGCCATTTCTCTGTTCCCCCATTATAACTTGTCCTGTTTCTGATTATAAGGAACCTTTGTCTTAACTAATTTTTCTTTTCTTCATATACCTATGGAAGTTTTTACAATCACTATGTTCCCCACAAGCTTACCCTCTTATTCTGTTTCTCCCCCCACCCCCCCAACCACTTAATCAATCCCTCTGCCTCATGTCTGTTTTTTTTTGTTTGGCTAATTGCTATGCCCTTTCTTTAGATTTTATATTATCCATAATTACCCTTGTCGGCCATGGAAAAGCCATTTTCCAGTTTTATTTTAGTGCCCAGAAAGAATGAACAATTGTTATGGTTCCTGCATGCACTCTTTATATGTTTGCCATTTCATACCCATTGTCATCTCTTAAATTAACATTCCCAATTTATCATAGCCAGCTCACACCTCATTGTTTCCTTTATTTAGATTCAAGACTCTAGATTCATAATAACTACATCTCTCTCCATCTTAAAGAAGATTTCTATCATATTATGGTCACTCTTCCCCATGGGGTCTCGCACAACTGCATTGCCAGAATTCCTTTCTTATCGCACAATGCCCAATCTGGGATAGCTTGTTCTCTCAGTTAGTTAGTTCCTCAACAAAATCCTCTCTCTCTCTCTCCAATAATTCCTTCTTTACACTATTGTTGCTGTTTTGATTTCCTCAATCTATACACAGATTAAAGTAACCCATAATTACAGATATACCTTTTATTGCTTGCATCTCAAATTTCCTACTTAATATCTTTCCCAATATTATCCCTACAGTTTGGGGATTTATGCACAATCCTCGCTATTGTTTCTGCCGATTAGTGTATCTAAGGTGTATCCGTACAGATTCCACTTCTTTGGAGCTAATATCCTTCCTCACTGTTTTGCTAATTCACTCTTTAATCAGCAATGTTACTTCATCTCCTTTTCCTTTCCTTCCGTTCTGAAGAAGGATTGCTGGACCCTAAACATTGACTCTGATTTCTTACGACAAAAGCTGCCAGGCCTGCTGAATTTTTCCAACATTCTATTTTTGTTCCTTTTCCTTTGTTTATGGTTCTGTATCGTGATAGACATATTTGCTCTAAAATTGGTATTGTTTTGTAATAATGTTTACAAATGATGAATGTTCTCTCTTCCATACCTAGGTTATAAGCAGAATGGCATAAAATTAGGAGATGTGTTGTTGCCACCGTGGGCCAAAGGGGACCCTAGAGAATTCATCAGAGTTCATCGTCAGGTAATAGTATTAACCTTTCAATATTCTGTGTTATGTATTACTTAGCACTGCAAATCTTGAGTGAAGAATATTGTGTTAATTTTAAATATTTGCACATTTGAGGATGCTATATAGTCTGTTTTAAACAACATTGATCGAACCTATATGTTATACTTGTATTATTACAGTAAATGGAATATTTAAATAGTGGTGATTGCTAAATTATTGTAGCTCTGGCTATCCATTTTCATAATGCTGAGTTACCAGGATGTCCAACACATCAGGATGTTTCCTTCATCTTTGGAATACCAGGCAAAATCCCATCCAATATTCAATTGTAGGAATCTTCAGGGAAGAGGGTAGTGCATTTGTAATGTCACTAGACTAATAATTCAAAGACTCAGGTTAATACTGTGGGCGTTCAAATCCTGAATTGTCAATTGGTAGAATTTAAATTTAGTTTGTAAAGTCTGCTGTTGAAAACTAGTTTCTGTAATGGTGACCATTAAACTTCCATTAACATCATATAAATCCATTTGGTTTGCTAATATCCTTTAGGAAGAAAATTTGCGATCCCTGCCTGGTTCAACCCACAGCTCTATTTTTCTCATAACTAGCCTCTGAAATGACCTAGCAAGCCATTAGGTTCATGGCAAGAATGGATGTGCGCATGTGCTGATCTTCCCAGTGATACCCAAACCCTGTCAAAGTGTGCAGAAAATCTTAATTTTTGTTAATCAGATCCAGTAGAACTGACTCTGCAGTCTAACAGCTTTATCATAATATTTAAGCTGGGCCAGCAAATTTAACTTCTCATTTAATAGAAAATGGATCCATCTGGCATTGAATGCCCCTCCTGTTAACAATATTGACATGCTGGATTATATAGGTTATTGAAGGTATTGCAGGTATTCCAAATTTATAAATATTTGGAACAATTGTACAATGCAGTATCTTCATATTTTTGTACTTTGAAAATAAAAGTTGCATTTACTATTAGGTAAAAGACTTCACTTCCATAAACAAAGTCAGATATTGATATTTTAAATAGATGCTTGGTCTACATTATCTAACATCACCAGTTCCTCTTAATGCTGTGATTTTCATTTCTGCCTTTGTTTCAGGCATTGGAATGTGACTATGTCAGTTCACACTTACATGAATGGATCGACTTGATCTTTGGTTACAAGCAGCAAGGTGCACCTGCGGTAGAAGCAGTCAATGTCTTCCATCATCTGTTTTACGAAGGGCAGGTGGACATTTATAATATCAATGATCCACTGAAGGAAACTGCAACTATTGGCTTTATCAATAATTTTGGACAAATTCCCAAACAGGTATGTTACATTGCATGGCACATAACACATCTTCCAAGCTAGATCATTGCAGCACTGACATAACCAGCCTCCCATCTCGCACATTCCACAAGCTTAAGTTTGTCTAAAACTGCGGTGTCAATATCCTAACCTACATCCAATCTAATTCCATCATTTGCACTTGCTAACTTACATTAGGTTTCTAACTCTCAACACTTAACTCAAGGATCAGAATTTTAAAATTCAGTTCCCTTTCTGACTTTGTACTCTCTATCTTTGTACCCTCCAATACTCTTAATGAGTTCTGCCTTCCTCCACCTCCACCTGTGTATGACATGTTTCTTTCATTCATAGAACATAGATGACATGGATGTGTGCGTAGAAGGATGGGTTAGTAAATTTGTGGATGCTACTAAGGTAGGCAGAGCTGTGGATAGTGCCGAAGGATGTTGTGGGTTTCGGAGGGATATAGATAAGATGCAGAGCTGGGCTGAGAAGTGACAAATGGAGTTTACTGAGGAAAAGAGTGAGGTAGTTCAGTTCGGAAAAAGTAATAGGAATGCAGAGTACTAGGCTAATGGTAAAAATCTTGGCAGTGTTGATGAACAGAGATATCTCGGTGTTTAGGTGCATAAATCCCTGAAAGTTGCCACCCAGGTTGATGGGGTTGTTAAGAAAGATATAGTGTGTCGGCCCTCAATGTTACACTGACCTGTGAATTAATCTAATGCCAATCTAACCTACACTGTTCCATTATTATCCATATGTATGTCCAGTTCCCATTTTAAATGCCCTTAACATTGGCGTGTCTACAACTGTTGCAGGCCCCTACTACTCTGAGTAAAGAAACTAGCCCTGATTTGTGTCCTAAACTTTATCACCCTTCAATTTAAAGCTATGTCCCCTCGTGTTAGCCTTCACCATCCGAGGAAAAAGGCTCTCACTGTCCATCCTATCTAATCCTCTTATTATCTTATACATCTCAATTAAGTCACCTCTCAACCTTCTTTTCTCCGATGAAAACACCCTCCGTTCCTTCAGCCTTTCCTGATAAGATGTTCCTTCCATACCAGGTAACTTCCTAGTAAATCTCTTCTGACCCCTTTCCATAGCTTCCACATCCTTCCTATAATGCGATGACTAGAACTGCACGCAATAGTCCAGGTGCGGCCTTACCCGTGTCTTGTACAGCTGAAGCATGCCCTCATGGCTTCAAAACTCAATCCCCCTACCAATAAACGCCAACACACTATATCTTTCTTAACTCTATCAACCTTGGTGGCAACTTTCAGGGATTTATGCAGCTGGGCACTGAGATCTCTCTGTTCAACTACACTGCCAAGAATTTTACCATTAGCCCAGTACTCTGCATTCCTGTTAGTTCTTCCAAAGTGAACTACCTCATGCTCTTCCGCATTAAACTCCATTTGCCACTTCTCAGCCCAACCTTGCATCTTGTCTATGTCCTTCCTGTAAACCACAACATCCTTCGGCACTATCCACAGCTCTGCCTATCTTTAGTGTCATCCGTAAATTTATTAACACACCCTTCTATGCCCACATCCAGGTCATTTATAAAACTGACAAACAGCAGTGGCCCCAAAACAGATCCTTGTGGTAACTGTACTCCAGGATGAACATTTCCTATCAACCACCACCCTCTGTGTTCTTTCTTTCAGCTAGCCAATTTCTAATCCAAACTGCTAAATTACCTTCATTCCCAAAACTCCTTATTTTGTGCAATAGTCTACTGGGTGGAAGCTTATCAAATGCCTTACTGAAATCCATATACACCACAACAACAGCTTACTTTATCCCCTGATTTGTCACCTCCTTGAAGAACTCAATAAGGTTAGTGAGGCACAACCAAGCCTTCACAAAATCATGTTGACTATCCCTCATCACATTATTCCCTACCAGATGCTTATAAACATGTCTCTTATAACCTTTTCCAACACCTTACCCACAACCAAAGTAAAGCTCACTGGCCTATAATTACCAGGGTTGTCCCACCTCCACTTCTTAAACAAGGGAACAGCATTTACTATCCTTCAGTCTTCTGGCACTACTCCTGTCAACAATGATGACATAGATGTTGAAGCCAAAGGTTCTATAATATCCTCCCTAGTTTCCCAGAGAATCCGAGGACAAATCGCATCCAGCCCCGGGCTCTTATCTATTTTCAGATCTTCCAAAATTGCTAACATTCCATCAATGGTTACCATGTTTTCAATCATCTATATCCAAAGGTGTTGGAATCCCAACACTAAACGTCTCCACGTTTATACTTCTCTTTAAAGACTCTCCATAGAACGTACATCCTTGATCAAGCCTTTATTCACCTTTTCTAATATCAATTAGCTAAATGTCAAATTTATTTGGTTCTTTAAATTGCTTAGGTCCTTTTACTGTAGCAGAGTCAGAAATACAAAGCTTTTGTTAATTTTTGATTTACACCAAGTCTAGCTATAAATATATCCTTTTTTTTTATAAATAAATGCCTTTTCATTTGGATTGGAGGCTATTTCCCTGAACTACATGAATTCTGTATTCCTCACCTCACAGCCTTCGAAAGTATACTGAATCACTTTGAAGTCAAAGGGCCTCCTGTAAGAGAATTCAGTCATTTGAATGGCCCCAACAACCAAGCATTGCCTACCTGTGTGGTTTTTGGATGACAGTTCCAGAAGACTCTGACATTATACATAAATAATTTGAAAAACACTGCAGTTTAAAATCTTCATATGCATATCCAAGCTTAGTTCATTACAAATGTTACAAAGTTAGTTCAGAGTGTTTTTTTAAGGGAATGAAATAGAATAATGTTAGACAAATACAGGTTATAACCAATTATTCTTGAATCTGTAGAATCCATACAGTGTGGATGCAGGCCATTAGGCCCAGCAAGTCCACACTGACTCTCCAAAGAGCATCCCATCCAGACTCACTCCTCTACCTCATCCCTGTAACCCTGAATTTCCTGTGGCTAATCCACCGAACGTTCATATCATTTGGATTGTGGGAGGAAACTGGAGCACCCGGAGGAAACCCAAACACATGGGGAGAATGTGCAAACTCTACACAGGCAGTCACCTGAGGCTGGAATTGAACCTGGGTCCCTGGTGCTGTGAAGCAGCAGTGCTAACCATTGTGTCACCCCTCACATAATCCTCTGTGAATTATGAAAATTCAGACAAGTAGTCAGTAAATAATATTTGGTTGAATCTATATGTCAAGAGAACCTATTGAAGATAATAAAACTGATTGTGTAATTATTACAAAAAAAGCACAAGGTATCTCTAGTCAGAAAGAATTATGGGAAAGACAATAATTAAGTATATGCAATCTGTGTATGGAGAATTGTTTCTGCTTTGGGTCCAAATGCTTGTATTACTGTGTGAAAACGAAACAATAAATGATTAACTTTCTCATGTAAACTCTGTTAGTTAAATTACTGTTTGTTCTAATGACTAAATTTTAAAAATCTGATATATTTTGAAGAGAAAAATTCCTATAATTTAAAGATATTTTTGTGTTCTGTAATAATGCTAAAAGCTTTCCTTTTTCTCAATGGACACACTCAATGTTGTACAAGTGGAAAATCTCTCCAGAGCATCTACTAAAGTGTAAAATGATCTTCAATAAGCAAGTTGAAAAGGCATAAAATATTGCACGGAAGCAATAAAATGTAGTTTAACGTACTTAAACATATTTCTGTTCATTTCTTGCAGCTTTTTAAAAAACCTCATCCACCAAAGCGAACGCGTAGCCGGAATAATGGGGAACCATCTGGTGTACCAACCTCTCTGAGCTGTACCACTGACAAGATCTTCTTTCATCATTTGGATAATCTCCGACCATCTTTGGCACCTGTTAAAGGTGACACCTGTTTCAAAGCTTGTTCGCGTTTTGTGAGGATTATCTGTTTTATTAAAAAAAAGCCAGAAATTGTTTCAATTTCTTTTTAAAAACTTATTATTGAATTGTATTTAAACATGATCAATAATAAAATCTACTTTTACTTTACTCTTCCTATCTTGATTTAAAATTATCAAGAATCCAGCCTATTTATGCATTTATAGCAAGTGGTTCATTACAAAAGAAAGTTAGTCTGTTATTGTCCTTTATTTAATTCCCAAATTACTTAGAAATTCCCAAGCCACCTGCATCTGTGTGGTGATTTTCTTTTGCTGCACCAGCCTGTTGTGCCTCTAAGAGTTTACGTGAAACTGAACTGAGACAGCGTAAGCTTTACAATATATAAAGGCCAGCATGGTGGCTCATTGGTTAGCATGCTGCCTTACAGCACCAGGGATCCAGGTGATTAGTCTGTGAGAAGTTTGCACATTCTCTATGTTTTCCTCCAGGTGCTCCAGTTTCTTCCCACATTTTAAAGATGTGCAGGTTAGATGAATTGGCTGCGCTAAATTGCCCTTAGTGTCCATGGCTGCGTAGGTTAGGTGGAATAGAGGGTTACAGAAATAGGGCAGGGGGTGAGAGTCTGGATGGGGATGCTCTTTGGCGCGTCAGTGTGGACCTGATGGCCTGTTTCCATAGTGTAGGGATTCTATGAACTAGCCATTTGGATGTAGGAAATTTAAACCATCAGATGGGGACTTGTCAAAGAATAGGAATTTGAAATTAAATGTGTATCAAAATTTGCCATTAATTATGTGCTACTTGTTAGATCCATCAAGGAATAGTGAAATACAGGGCATTCAATTAATTAAGACTGTACAGCATACAAGTGACATAGATTTTGAGCTCCAGCTGAAAGTTCAATGTGTGAATTGTAAAATATGCTTTTATTCATGTGCTATACAACCTCCCCTTCTATCCATGCAGTGCCAAAAGTGGATAGTTTATACTGACATTAAGCTTAAAAGTAGCCTCTTCTAATGATTTTTTTTCTTTCTACAGAACTGAAGGAACCAGTGGGACAGATCATTTTTACAGAAAAAGGTGTTCTAGCAGTAGAGCAAAACAAAGTGCTAATTCCTCCCAGTTGGAACAAGACATTTGCCTGGGGATATGCAGATCTCAGTTGCAGAGTTGCAAATTATGAATCTGACAAGGTGTGTAACTAGACCTTTATTAAATACAGCTGTCTTCCCACATAATGCTATTCCAGAGGATTTGGAGCAAAACATATGTGAAATGGTTATTCTCTTTCAAGTAGTTTTGGCTTTGTTGTCAATTTCAGTCTGGGTGAATTCTTAAAAGGAAAGATTGTTCTTAATTTTTTGCATCTATTTCTGAATTTTCAAATGTACGTAATCTCTATATCCTTGGCCTTTTAGACTGTTCCAATAGAGCTCTATTACCTTGAGGAATATCACCTCAATTGCACTCTTTACAACATCTGGACTCAACACTAACCTCCAGTTCAAAATTAAAATTTTGGCCATATACTTTGAATTGTTGTTGTAAAGTTTCTTTTGATTATTCATGACCATTTCTCCCTGCACACTATCAAATTGCTTTCACATTGGTGTAAAGGTGCACAAAATGTAATAGGACTCAAGAATAATTGTTCTTGGTTAAAACAAATAAAGCAATACATTAAAATATGTTACCTAAACAAGATAAGTGCTATTACATAGCACCTTTCATGAGCTCTATCCTAAATCAATCATCAACTAGAGAAGAGCCTTTGAGGTGTAATACTGACTGCAGTGTAGGCAAGTGTTGCAGCCAATTTGTATACAACAAAATTCAGCAATCAGTGCAGTGATAACTAATTTGTTAATGATATTATGTGAAGAATAATTGCTGACCAGGGCACCAGGGGAACTTATCTGCTGCTGTTTTAAAAAAAAAATTCCATGGCTATTCTAGAGTGGGCAGACAAACTCTCCGTTTAATATCTGATCCTCAGGACTGCTTCTATACAGCACTCATTTACTGCAGTACTTATGTATCAGCCGAGGTTATGTGTTAAAATTCTGGACGTACTGAACTAAGGATGGCTCCTATTTTGTGTTTAATGATGTTGCCCATGCTGAAAGATTTTTTTAAACACTTAAAATATCATATTTTAATTTGAGACTTATAATCTTATTTACAACATGGAATGTTGTGTTTTACTGTGGTATAATTCCTATTTCCTTTATAGGCTTTGATAGTATATGAATGCCTGAGCGAATGGGGACAGATTTTATGTGCAATTTGTCCCAACCCTAAATTGGTTGTTACTGGAGGAACAAGTACTACGATCTGTGTTTGGGAAATGGGTACCTCCAAGGAGAAAGCTAAAGCACTGATCCTGAAACAGGTAATTCAGTCAATATAGTATTGTATATTTTGGTCTTAGAAAAAATAAGGTAACTATACTCAACCCTAAGGACATTATTATTGCTATTGTCATTTGGGAGGCTTCTCTGAAGTCCTGTGTTGTCACTTTAAAGTTATGTATTATGTAATGAAAATTCCCTTCCAGGATATACTTGTTCAGTAAACAGGTTGTTTTTAGTACTGTCTCTACTTACATCATGCAATGGTTTCTTTTGTTAGAAATATCCAGTCAATATTATCAACTGCTCACTGGGAACCAAAAGCAAAACCATGAGCCCTAAAAAGGTGCAGTTGACCAATGACCCCACAGTTATGCTACCGATGCAATAAATAGAAAATCTTTGCCTAGTGTCTCTCTGGTCTTCGTGCTTCATATGTAAAAAAGATGTATGCAGACCTTATAAGTCAGGGTTTCGTGAATTATGTTTCCTTTTAAATGAATAAAAAGCTTGGTAATTTCTTGAATTTGTGATCATATCAATTTTACTTAAATTCATTTGAAAATGTCCTTCGGAAATTTGACTTAAAACTGGTTAATCTCTCTTGTTGTTGTACATGGGAAACTAAAATCACTTGGCCTTT
This sequence comes from Chiloscyllium plagiosum, assembly GCF_037043375.1. Lineage (NCBI taxonomy): Eukaryota > Metazoa > Chordata > Chondrichthyes > Orectolobiformes > Hemiscylliidae > Chiloscyllium > Chiloscyllium plagiosum. The sequence continues at coordinate 36,717,279 of NW_028270139.1, read as the reverse complement.
AAAAGAAAAACTCATAGAGTAGAAATAATTGTAACAATGCCTGCAGATATAACTCTGCCATTAACATGTCATTTGCTTTTAAATTATATTTGTACACTGTGTCCCAATTAGCTTACAACTATATATGTCAATTTGAAGCAGAATCTAAGATTTTCAACGTCATAGATTTTCTACATTAGTCTTTGCTGAAGAGTTTCAAAACTGCCAAGTCACTGTGGCTGTTAAATGTGATAATTTTGCTTGAATGCTTTAAAGTATAAATTTGGATGTGAAACTTTTTATTGAAAATCAGGTGTGTGTGAATAAGACTTTCACTGTATTGCTTGATAATGTCATTGTAATGGACACTGAGTTAAAATGGTTATTTGAAACCAGATACAATATTCTGGTAAAGAATGAGGATTTATAAAACCATGGTACACAGTTATGCATTCAGAAGTTAATTTTGTATTGCCATTATACATTTCTGTTTAATATATTATGAAAAATACCTAAATGAATTGTAATACAAACCTCTCTGCCACTTTTGACAGTGCAATTACTGTGTAAAAAGTTTTCATAAACTTATTAAAAACTGGCAGTGAACACAGGAAGTTATAACATCAAAGGTTTTTGATAAGTATGGTTGATATAAGTTGACATAATAAATGTGGCCATTAGGATTTGTGACTGCAGAAGTTGGCACAAAAGTTGGCAAATATGACAGTAGAAATTAAAGTTCTGTGCACAGTAAATGTTTTATATACATGAATAATATCAATAACCATTTGATAGTTTAGAACTTGAATATTACTGAGAGTAGATAAATTTCGTTGAACCTTTTCATCTGCATTCATCAGGACATTCTGCATGAATAGCAATTCAAAGGGAAAACCAGCATTTATGGTAGATTGCTGATTGTTTGGCAAATGGACTCTGGTAGAGGTATTCCCACAGAGGACATGCCCACCAGTACTGATTGATATTTAACAGCCAGGTTTAAACTTTAAATCAAGCAGTTTGACTCCAATAAGTCAGAGCATTTGAGAAATCAACTAGCAAATAGCTGCCACTGATTTTGTTGAGCTGAAGTAGGCGCAGTGATTATACGTTTTCTCTGCCTTCAAACAACAGGCCTTCTATATTAATAGACATAGATTCCAATATACACAAGTGTGCCACACTGCAAACCCAATTGACGATCCTAAATTGGTTATCAGTGTAATTCCTTGCATGCTCAGGATTATCCAAACATCCATTTGCAAACATGGATTATGTTGAGGTTGTCATCACCAATATCGAAAGGTACCAGATTTCCAGCAATTGGTAAGGAGCAGCAATAGTCTGTGAACTGTTCACTTCAACAGTAATAATAAAGGCACCAAAGGAGAGCTTCCTCTTTACATCCACTCACTCCTTAGATGCCATTAATGTTAGGATTTGTGCTTGGTTCAGGTTAAAACCTGCCCTGTCTTTAAGTTAATGACAGCAGGAAAATAAAATTACTTCAATTAATGGGATTGAGTTAATATGACTGGATTTCAAATCACCTGTGTAATGAATAGATTTAGCAACTATGTATATTTATAGAGAGTTTTACTCATTCAAAAATCTATCTTCAGATATCGCAATCATAATGCGTTCAGGAAATAAGTTAAATGCCCCAACAGTGACGCATTATCTTTCCCAAACCCCTGAAGTTAATTTGTCTTCAAATAGAAGTATATTGAAATCCACCAAAAAGAGTATAACTAATTTCTATACAGAAATAAATATTTGTTACAGGTTCGGTGGGACTTTTACAACATGGGAGAAGAGACTTCTGAAGAAGATTGAGAATCTTGCTGTAGAGCTCTCATCCCATGTACCTCCATCACTGAAATTGACTTGAGCATTTCAAAAATAAAATTCATATTTCTGACAAATGTGTGAGATGGAATCCTACAATCTGAAATGTTGCTGTTTCTCTCCTCAAATCTGGCCTAGCTACTGAGTGTTTCCAGCATTTTCACTGCTTTAATTTCAAACTTCTAGCATTGGTAGTATTTTGTTTTTGTTACGAGTCTTTAAAATTTAGTCATAGTAAGTTTATAGTATCAATGTTGCCTCATTTTGCTCTGTTTTAGGCACTCCATGGGCACACAGATGCAGTTACTTGTTTGACTACTTCTTCAGCCTATCACATAATAGTCAGTGGATCACGAGATCGCACATGTATCATTTGGGACTTGAATAAACTATCTTTTGTCACTCAACTGCGAGGCCACAAGGCACCAGTGTCTGCTTTATGCATTAATGAATTAACAGTAAGTACTGGATTTTATCCTAACCATCTACGAGTTGTGGTTGATAGAAGCAGTGACAAGATTATTGTAAGTTTGCTGCCTTAGTGCAATGTTTTCTGCTCTTAAAGTTATACCTTAAATATTCAAGAAAGTGACTCGGATGCTATCCCTTATTTTGAGAGGAATTAAACTTAAAAGTAAGGATATTCTTCAGGTATACAAGGCTTTGGTAAGACCACTTCTAAAATACTTTGAGTAGTTTTGGTCTCCTAATTTGATAAAGAATGAAAATGCATTGGAAGCATTTGAGGAGATTTATTAGATTGATACTTGGAATGAGCGGGTTAGCTTAGGAGAATAGGTTGGACAGGTTAAGTTTGTTTCAGCTGGAGTTTAGAAATGTGAGAGGTAACTTGATTGAAGTGCATAAAATCCTAAATGGCTTTGACAAAGTGGACTTGGAAAAGATGTTTCTTCTTGTGAATCAATTCAGAACTATAGAGCATTGTTTTAACATTAACGTTGCCTTTCAAGGCAGCGATGAGGAAGAAGGTTTTCCTCTGAGACATTGGAAGTGGTCTATTGAATATTTTTAAGACAGAGATGGATAAGTTCTTGTTAAGCAGGGAATTGCGTGTTGTCTGAGGCAGATCGGAGTGTAGAATTCAGAACATAAACGGATCAATCATGATTTTTAAAAAAATTATTCACTCAAAGGATGTTAATGCCACTGGCTGGGCCAGCATTTATTGTCATCCTTAATTGCCCAGAGGGCAGTTAACAATCGACCTCATTGCTGTTTATCAGGCTCAGGTGTTCAAATGACCTGCTTCTGCTTTGATTTTGTATATTTGTATTAGCATTGATGAAGGCAAAGATAATCAATAGCCTCAAACCTAAACAGCGTGACTGAGATTCTTGTAATTCCTTATCGAAACAGTGTTGGTATTCTTGTTTCAACTGAGATCCACTTATAATTTAAAATTTAGAGACATTTCTACATGAATGAAAGTTATCCATAATACATATCTCAACAAAACAAATCTAAACAGTATTTCTTGGTATATGGCATTATTGGTATTGCCAATATTTATTGTCTAATTCAAGTTGCCTTTGAAAAGTTAATGTAATGAATGATGTTATTTTAAGTTAGTTTCAAACATTTGTCTCTGCCATTCCTATGGTACAGTTTTATTTTCTAGTTTAAATTAAAAGCATTATAATATGTCTTTACTTTTACAAAATCTTCAACAGGGAGACATTGTCTCTTGTGCTGGGACATATATTCATGTATGGAACATCAATGGAAGCCCGGTGGTAAATGTAAATACATTTACAGGACGCAGCCAGCAGATTTTTTGCTGCTGTGTATCTGAAATGAGCGAGTGGGACACGCAGAATGTTATAGTCACTGGACATTCAGATGGTGTGGTCAGGGTAAGTAATTTATTCTGTTGTGTTTCAGTTGGTAATCATTCAGAACATTCTGAGAGAGAAAATTGATTAATTATATAGTTGTAGAATCTTGTTCTACACAGCCATAGAGCATGGAAACAGACCTTTCGATCTAACTCGTCCATGCTAATCAGACATCCCAATCTGACCTAGTCCCATTTCCAGTATTTGGTCCATCTCCCTCTCAATTCTTTCTATTCATGCACCCATCCATTTATCTTCTGAATGTTGTAAGTGCATCTGCCTCCACTACTTCCTCTGGCAGCTGATTCCATACATGCACCACCCTCGAGGTGAACAAGTTGCCCCTCAGGTCCCTTTTAAACCTTTCCTTGCTCACCTTAAACCTATGCCCTCTAGTTTGCACTCCCCCACCTTAGGAAAAATACCTTGGCTATTCATTCTATGCATGCCCCTCATGATTTTATAAACCTCTATTAAGTCACTCCTAAGCCTCCAATGTTCCAGGGAAAAATAGCCCCAGCCTATTGAGCTTCTTCTCAGAAGTCAAACTCTCCAATACCGACAATTAAATGTGTTCTATTTCTCTTTTAAGTGTCCATCTGACCCATAAAGTTAGTTGAAGGTTTGTTTTTATGTTTGAAATATCAGAATGTACAGAAGTAGAAAACTTGCGATAACTAGCCAAAACCCTGGTTAGGCCACACCTGTATTCAGTTCTGAGCATTGAACCTTAGGAAGGTTATATTGACTTTATTTTGTGGGGGAGAGTGGCAGTGGAGAAAGAGGCAGGGGTGTGGCCAGAGGTGGTATGTGTGTAAGTGCAGCAGAATTTACCTGACTATTACCAATGCTCCAAAGATGAAATTACAGCTATATCTATCATACTTTTAACATTATAAAGTCTTGAGGTGTTTCCCAGGAACACTTAGATAAAATTAGACAATTAGCAAAAATTACAAGGGTAAGCACATAAATTGGGGTTAAAATCTGCAACATTTTAAAGGTTAAAAGAAGATAAGATCAATTTAGTGTAAGTTTGAAATATCCTGCAAGAACTGCACAGTGAAAAAGTTGCTTCTACAGTCAAACTAATTATTAGTAATGTGTTCAGTTTTTGCCGCTAAGTCATAAAGGAAATATGCAAAGCCTGGAGTTAGAACAGAGAGGATCCACAGGACCATCAGTGGAAGAGTGAGGGTTGGGTGTTAAAGGTTTGACATATGGGAAAAAGCTAAATAATCTGCAGCTCTTCACAAATACTTAACATTGTAAAGTATTCTGTGACATCCTGAGACTATGACAAGAGCTATATAAATGCAAGAGTTATTTTATGTATAGGTTGAGTGTGCTGATGGCTTTTACATTTTAATGTGATAAAGCTTATCTTTCAAATTACTGCTACACTGCTAGCTATATAATGTATAAAGCTGAGAATAGTTTTTTGACATGAAACCATGTTTGGTGACACTGATATCTGACCAAGGTCAACTTTTGGTGTCATCCTCCCATTTGGGTGAGTTATGACAAGTCGTTTGAGGTTCACTTAGAGTCACTGAGATGTACAGTGCAAAAACCCCGTCCGTGCCAACCAGATATCCTAAACTAATCTAGTCCCATTTGCCAGCATTTTTGGCCCATATCCCTCTGAACCCTTCCTATTCATGGAGCCTTTTAAATGTTGTATTTGTACCAGCCTCCACCTCTTCCTCTGGCAGCTCATTCTATACACACATCACCCTCTGCATGAAAAAGTTGCTTCTACAGTCAGTTTTAAATCTTTCCCCTCTCAACCTCAACCTATGCCCTCTAGTTCTGACTCCCCCACCCCAAGGAAAAGACTTTGCCTATTTACCCTATCCACGCCCTTCATGATTTTATAAACCACCATAAGATCACCCCTCAGCCTCCAAAGCTCCAAGGAAAACAGCCCTAGCCTATTCAGCCTCTGCCTATAGTGACCTTCTTAAGATTTCTTTCTGTATATTCTCAAGCATTCAGGCCTCCTTGCAGATTTCTTTTTTGGGGAGAGTTTTCCTTAAACCAGTTTGTCTCCTCGCACCTTGACTACATTCAAGACTCAAACTGGCATTTGAAATTTTCTGCCTCTCTCTTTTCCCTTGGTTCAGAGTTCTCCATAGATGTTTTGCACTAGGTGCTTTCTATGGGTTGTGTATTTTTATTTCTTCTGCCACACTCGATGCCTCAAACTTGATTGCGTAATTTCTTTGATTCTATTTTATTGATTTTTTTTTTGCTGTGTTTCTCTTTTCTCTCTCTTCCTCAATACAATGAAATTATCTCTTCCCAACCCACTGATCTGATTCCCACCTTATGGAAATATAACTTTTTTTAAAAAAATAAGCTTTTGGTGATCTCAAAGCCATGTATAATTGCTACCATGCAGAGTCATGGTTAAAATTAAGAACCAGGATGAAATACTGAATCTTCAGCTCTTTTTTTGTCCCATAATCATAATTTCACTCCCAGTGTATGTTACATAGAATCCCTACAAGCTGAAAACAATTAAGAGACGGGCATAGAAACTTTGGACCAATGCCATCCTAACATCCATATTGTTATCTTGTCGCAGTGCATACAATGTGCCACAGCAGATAACTGAGATCACTATGATAAGTGAAAAAGACCAAACAACTGCAAATGCTGAAAACCAAATCTGAAGAAGTGTCACTGGACCTGAAATATTGACTCTGATTTCCATCTGGAGATGCTGCCAGACCTGCTGAGTTTTTCCAGCAATTTCCGATTTTGTTGCAATAACATTATTTTTTTCTCCTCTACGGAATTGTTCACTGAGAGTAATCACTCTCATGGAATCTCCATTTAAGATCCTAATTCTGCCCCAATAATGTAAAGCTGCATTTTGAATGTATATTTTTGCTCTATTTCTACATACGATTTTACTACATCTGAAACAGTGTTACAACCAGGCCTAGGTGAATGTTCCCCATTTTTATGGTTCTGGACAGGATACTCCAAACCATTTTGAAGTTGTCGAATAGAAGGAATGAACTGGCTCTCCTCCTTTAGTCATCAATCTCCTTAATTGGTTGCATCAAGGTTAATTTGAAAAGGATCTGTTACCTTCTGAATGCTTATCTCCCAGAGCCAAATATATCTGCCTTTTAAAAGAAGCCAGTTAAACCAGTCTTTCTTGAAGTAACAAAGAGTGAGTTTAATCATTACTGCATGTGAGAAAAAAAATGTAAATGTAACACACACACACACACACACACACACATATGTGGTGTGTCCAAATATAGAAAAAAATTATTTGGATCAGTCTCTGATTAATTCACAAAAAGCTGATACTTGTTCATCATGCTCATTGCAATGAGAATACCAATGGCATGGATGCTGGCAGATGAACAGTAGGCTTCACAGTCTGTAGTTTTGCAGGTTTATTGAGATACTTCTGATGCCTTTCATTTATGGTTAAATATCAGCATTCAAATTGGGAAAATCTGTTCATTGTCTTGTTTCCTTTTTAACGAGTTTGCAGCACTATGAGTGAACGAGGATCTATGCAACACAGGGTGACTATAGGTGATAGTTCTTCAACTGTGACCTTGATAGCACTCCAGTGCTCAAATGCAAGTTGGCACCCATGAGAATATTCAGTCTCAGTAGTTCACTTCAATAGAGTTGAAACTGATATTTTTAACCCCTGTCATTTTGTGTTTTTCTCTTTGAAGAATACACAATATGTCTGCAGTTTAGGACATAATGAATTGAACAGAAGAATAGGTGAATTGTAATGCGTGGTAATGAACAATTTTAATCACAGCTGTTATGACTTTGGGTTAAAGAAAGCTCATACAGAGACTGGGCTGTGATTTCTTGTAACTACAACAATAGTGAAAGGTTGACACTCCTGTTCAACAGCAAACCATCTGCTATCGGTTATGTTGTTGAACAGGACTTGTCACCCCTTCATTATCTTTAGCGACACAAGAAATTACAGTCCAACCACAGTTAACCTGTTGTCATAACAATAGTGATTAAAATTGTTAACTATTGCAGATTACATCTTGCCTATGTTTCGGTACAATTCATTGAAAATCTTCAAAAACTTGAGATTTATTTTAACTTCCCCATGTTTTACCTGCAGTGCAGGTAGATAATGTAGTAAAGAAGGCTTTATGGCATGCTTGCCTTCATTGGAAGGGACACCTGAGAAGGACAGACAAGTGATGCTGCAATTTTACAGAACTTTAATTGGGCCACATTTGGAATATTGTGTACAGTTCTGGTCACCACACTACCAGAAGGATATGGATGCTTTTGGAGAGGGTACAGAAAAGGTTTACCAGGATGCGACCTGGTTTGGGAGATTTTAGTTATGAGGAAAGATTGGGTAGACTGGGTTTGTTTTCACTGGAATGCAGGAGGTTGAGGACCGACCTGATAAAAGTTTATAAGATTGTGAATGGCATGGATAGAGTGGATAAAATGAGGCATTTTCCCCCCAGGGTGGAGGGGTCAATTAGTAGAGGGCACCAGTTCAAGGTGCGAGTGGGGAAGTTTCTCGCACAAAGGGGTGGAGTGTGCCTGAGTGTTGCCAGAGGAGGTGGTGAAAGCAGACATAGCAGCATTCAAGAAGCACTTGGATGACTACATGAATAGGAAGGGAATACAGGGATACAAATCCTGTAAGTGAAGACAGTTTTAGCATGGAAGGGCACAATATGGTGGCACAGGCTTGGAGGGATAAAGTGACTCTTCTGTTCTTTGTTCTTGTTCTCGATACTTTTGACTCTCAATGGGATAAGGAGATAAAAGCACATTGTGAAAGGATTTTAAAGAACAATACACTGCTGTATTAAGTTAATTTCTATCTTAATTAAATAACATATATTTGTTTCTTCAGTTTTGGAGAATGGAGTTTCTGCAGGTTCCAGAAACCCCAGCTCCAGAAGAGACTATGAAGCTTCCAGAAGATGTGGATGATTCTTCTGCAGATATACAGATAGGTGAGAGCACACATGTGCTATAAGAATAATTTGCTTTTTTGATATTGTATTCAGTGCAGAATGGGATAAAACCAAGACATTGTCAGGAATCTGGCTGCATTTCTCATTGTTTCACATTAGACTTTTTGAACTGAGACATAGTGCTGAAGAATGATACATGTATTCTTCCTGATTTATTGCATAGCCATAGGCCATTAGGATTTGCTACTATCCACCATTTTGCTATGGTTTTAGTCCATGTCCTCCCCCAGTATTGATGGTTCTGCAGCTCCCATAAGCCTCTTCTGGGTCAAGTGTTCATCATTTGCAAGATTTTCACCTGGTCTTGAAAAGTTGACATGGTTCTGCGATGGAGGGCCCCAGTGTGTTATCCTATCATTTGTTTTAAGGTTTCCAGCTTGATAGTGAATTCCAGGGGCTCATTGCAGTTGATACTGAACTAATGGCAAAACAATTAGATTTTTAATGAAGTCTTAATATCTTGAGTATGTGTGTTTGCATGCTTGATTATAAGAACTTGAGTGAAAAACTTGAATTTTTTTGTTCATAAAATATTATAATGAATTTTTAAAAATTTCTGGGAAACATTAGACATTGTACTTTGGATGTCCACAGACTGGATGTGTACAAAATTTGTATATCTTTATGTACAAGTAATTCTTCAGTAATTTCTTTATTTTTCCATTTGTTGATGCTTTTGTAAGTTTGGTCTGCTGGTTTTTGTCTTGGAACACGTTTCCATTCAATTATATTATATAGAGTGGCACAGTGACATTTTATAATTATGTAAGATTGATAAGCTGGCTACCTTAAAAGAATATTTCAAAATGAGTGAAAAGAGTAATTATTTTATACATAAGGAGAAAGCGCTGAGTCAGCCAAAATGAAAGCAACACTAGTTTCCTTATTTTGGCTGTTGATGAAATGAAAGCCCTTTGTTGGTTAAAACTGTTCTAAGTTTATGTTAAAAATGTAGTATCATATTGCTAATAGTTGTAGCCATAGAAATAATATTGGAGAGAAATTGCACTTCTTGCCTACTTAAACATCTATTTACAAATTCTAGAAGACAATATAGGATCTGATTATGTTTTCCTATTGTAATTATGTGGAATGAGATATTGGATATTTATATTTGGAATTTAGATGGGGATGCCCAGGATGAGGAAAGCAGTGATTCAGACCTGGAGGATCAATGCAGTATCCAGGACCCAAAACCCAAACAAAGTGTATCTGGCTGTGCAGCAAATAAAGCAAAGGGCATATCCGGGCGAGCAGCATGGTTTGTAGATGGAGATGAATCAAAGCGTTGGGCAGATCAACTCAGCCTGGATGAGAAGGATGGATTTGTTTTTGTAAATTACTCAGAAGGCCAGCCTAAGCTGCATCCACAAGCTCAACAGCAGCCTCCAATTCAAAGTCAAATGCACTATCACCATCATCAACTTCAACAGCATTCAATGCAGAATGAAATAAAACGCCATAACCAGCTAAAGCAAGGTAATTGTTTTTACAATGATACTCCACTTAGTCAGTTATTTTAGTAAGTAATTGTTGGCATTAAATTCTGTTTTCATTGTATGACCTGCTCTGCTAACACTTTCTTGATGGGCATAGAGTCACACAGCATGGAAACAGACCCTTTCGTCCAACTCATTCACACCAACCAAGTTTCCCAAAATAAACTAGTCCCACTTGCCTGCGTTTGGCCCACATCCCGCTAAAATTTTCTTATTCATGTACCTGTCTAAATGTCTTTTAAATGTTGTAACCGTGAATGCATCTACCGCCTTCTCTTCAAGTTCATTCCATATACAAGCCACTTTCAATGTGAAAAAGATGTCACTCAGGTCCCTTTTTAAATCTTTCTCCTCTCACCTTATCTCTAGTTTTGAACTCTCCAACTGTAGGGAAAATTCATCCTATCTATGCCACTCATGATTTTATAAACATCTCCAATACTCCGATGGAAGAAGTCCCAGCTTATCCAGCCTCCCCTTTATAACTCAAACCTTTATAACCATATCCTGTTAACATCCTTGTAAATCTTTTTTTGCACCCTCCAATTTAATAATAATCTTCCTGTAGCAGGGCAAAATTAACCACCACTCCTTTGTTTTAAATTAATCTCTATTTATTAAGAATTAGTGTAATTGACCTTAACTGTCTAAAACGAATTGATAAACTTATGCTTCATATATTTAAAGTAGTTTTTAAAACATTTCCTTCCTATGTCTCTCAGAATGCTACAAGAGGCCTATAAAATCATTTTTGCCTTCCTTTGGTAGTGGCTAAAAGTGGGGGGAAAAAATCATTATTTTTCCTTTCTAGTTATTATACAATTTTTCATTTTGGCACAATAAATGTATTTTTTCATGTGTTTCATACCAAAGAAACTGTGTATAAGCAGTACAAATACATGCATCACAAAATCCATACAATGCAGGCAGTAATACAAACAGAAAAACAGTCATATCATCAGATTCAAAATGTTAACCCTGTTTGTCACTCCACAGATGCTACCAGACCTGTTGAGCATATTTTCTGTTTCATTTCAAACTTTCAGCATCCTTAGTAGTTTGCTTTTGTTACAGTGTAGAAGGTAGTTATTTGGTTCATCATGTCTGCACCTCTTCTCCAAATGAATGTTTCATTTAATGCCATTCTCCTGCCTGCCCAACATTTTCCTGCATGATGTTCCTTTTCTAATAAAAGTTCCTCTTCAATGCTTCAATTGAACTTGTTTCCATCATGCTTTCAGGAAAGCACATTCCATATCCTAACCACTCACTGTAAAAGTGTTTTGTCAGATCACTTTTGCTTCTTTTACTAATTATTTAAATCTCTGCCCTCTCATTCTGATACTTCCATGAATAGGAGCAAATGTTCCCCGTTTACTTTGTGCAAACCCCTCATGATTTCAAATACCTCTATTAGATGTCTTCTTGGCCTTCTCTTTTGCAAAGAAAATGGATCCTAACTTCTGCAATGTCTTCACATCCTTTGTGAAGTGCAGTGCCTAGAACTGAATAAATATTCTTGCTGAGGCTAACCTTGTGTCTTATGCAAACTGAATATAACCACCTTGCTCTTGTGCCCTAAACCACTTTTGTTAAAGTCTAGGATACTGTGTGCTTTATTAACTCATCTCTCAACCAATCCTTTCACCTTTGTCTTTCTGCTTCTGCACCTCCTTTGGAATTGTACACCTTATTTTATCTGCATTCTTTTTCCCAAAATTAACCACCACTCATTTTTCTGTGTTGCACTTTATCTGCCACCTGTTTGTTTATTCCACCAACTTTTTACACTCTTTTCAAGTTCTCCTGACAGCCTCATAATTTACAATGTCTCCAAATTATGCATCATTGCGCATTTTGTGTACACTCTGTACATCACGGTCTGAGTCATTTGTATTAAGAAATACATCAAGGAAAGCCAGAGTTTCAACGCCAAATCCTGTGGACTGCCCTACAAATCTTTCTCTGACTGAAAAACAGCCATTAATTGCCACTGTTTGTTTGTGTCACTGTTAGAATATTTTTTAGTCTATCTTGCGACTGTCCCTTTTACTATGTGAGCCACAACTTTGCTATAAGGATTGGTATGCAGTACTGCTCAAATGTCTTTTGAAAGTTGTGCAGTTCAATATGGCATCAATATTCAAAACATGATTTAAAATGTTGGATAGTTTAAGAGTAAAGTTAAATAAATGAAGTAAATAACAATTACTTTTGTAATTTCAATTTCCACAGGTAACAATTAATGTTATGCAGAATTTGCTTCTCTCTGATAACTGATTTTTTTCTTTGAAACTCAAAGCTTTTCGCTGTTCTGTCACTAAATCCTCTTCATCATTCAGTTGAACTTTGAGTATTTTTATTAGAAATTGGATTTGTTTGGATCATCAAATGAAGCTGCTGCTCATGCAGATTTCTTGGAGTTTCTAAATGCATTATTTTCAGAGACAAAATAATTCTCTAAATAAACAGCATGGTGTCTACATTCAACTTGAATATTAGGTGGCATTGTTGTCTAAAGGTTTCTTCATATTTCTATCAAATAATTATTCAATAACTAATTGTGTGGTTCTGTTCGCTGAGCTGGGAATTTGTGTTGCAGACGTTTCGTCCCCTGTCTAGGTGACATCCTCAGTGCTTGGGAGCCTCCTGTGAAACGCTTCTGTGGTCTTTCCTCCGGCATTTGTAGTGGTTTGAATCTGCCACTTCCGGGTGTCAGTTCCAGCTGTCCGTTGCAGTGGTCAGTATATTGGATCCAGGTCGATGTGCTTCTTGGTTGAATCTGTGGATGAGTGCCATGCCTCTAGGAATTCCCTGGCTGTTCTCTGATTGGCTTGTCCTATAATAGTAATCAGAGAACAGCCAGGGAATTCCTAGAGGCATGGCACTCATCCACAGATTCAATCAATAAGCACATCGACCTGGACCCAATATACCAACCACTGGAACTGACAACCGGAAGCGGCAGATTCAAACCACAACAAATGCCAGAGGAAAGATCACAGAAATGCTTCACAGGAGGCTCCCAAGCACTGAGGATGTCACCTAGACAGGAGACGAAACGTCTGCAACACAAATTCCCAGCTCGGCGAACAGAACCACAACAACGAGCACCCGAGCTACAAATCTTCTCTCAAACTTTGATCAATAACTAATTACTACACCTTGCCATAATTTTTAGGCAAGTGGCCTTCCTCATGGTTCTGAATGGGAGTTCTTAAATGAATATTCTAAGGCTTTTTAAATCCAGAATTTAGATTTACTTTCTTCATAGAATTGATGTCATAAGAACAGAGAGCTGCAAGTAAGAAAACTCATTCAGCATGTCACGTTAGCTTCTTCCAATGGGAGTTTCAACTATTAAATATAGTTAGGGTAAATCATATCAGTAGTTATACTAAACCATATCCTGGCAATTCTGCTTGCTTTACCAAATTTATCTTCCTCTTTCACCTGAGAATTTTGTGATGCTTCAGCATGCACTGACATATTCCCTATTTTGCAAGAGATATCCATTTATGATGTACTAAAAAATAAAATTGGATAGGAGACAAGACATTAGCCTAGGCACTGAAAATGACAGTCAATGCTGCAAATCCTCCTCATTAATATCTGGGGACTTGAGCTGAAATTGATGGCGCTTTCCTACTTACTTGTCAGCAACAGCTTGACATAGTCATACTGTCATCTTCATGCCTTACAGTGAAATATCTCACTAGCCATCCTAGGTTTCGTCCTGTCCCTGATACAGTACTATACAGTGGAGTATGGGAGGGAATGGCCCTGGGAGTTTGTTTTAATTCATTCATGAGATGTGACCAGCATTTATTGCCCATTCCTAATTTGCCTATGAAAAGATGGTGGCAACTTGCCATCTTTGAACGACTGCAATCCTTGAGATGTAGATATGCCTATAATGCTGTTAGGTAGGGAGTGCCAGGACTTTGGCACACCAACTATGAAGGAATGACAATACAATTCCAAATCAGGATGATGTATCATTTGGAGGAGAATTTGTAAGTAGTAGTGTTCCCATCTGCTGCCCTTGTCCTTCCAGGCAATTGAAGTCACAAGTCCTCAACATTACCTCAGGACTCCATGAAGTCTCATGGCATTATGTCAGATTTTCTCAAGGAAACCTCCTGTTAATTACACCTATTAACCCTTCTCATTTGATTAATTATTACTCCTCCATGTTGAACACCACTTAGAAGAAACACTAAAGGTAGCAGAGACAAACTATGTACTCTGAATGGGATACTTCAGTGTTACCACAAATAACTTGTTGCATAACTACACACTGAGCTGGACATGTCCTGAAGTCCTGCCACACTGGGCCTCTGAAAGGTGGTGAGGGAAGCAACGAAAAGAAAGACCTGTTTGAGCTTGTCTACCAGTCACAGATGCATCAGTCTAGGAATGCATTAGGAATGACCAATGCATAGTCTTCATGGAAACAGAGATTCCATTGTCAAACTGAGGGCAACCCCTCATTTTGTGCAGCACAACCATCATGCAAAATAGAGCAAAGGTAGCAGCTAAATTGAGTAAACAAGAGGCACTGTTTTCCATCAGCAAAAACACAGTTGGATTCAACCACCGTCTGTAAGCCAATAATCTGGCATAACCTTCACTCTGCTATTGCCATCAAGCCAAGAGCACAGGATAGATTGCCAGGAGCTGAACGACACTGTAGGGAATCTAATCTAATCTAAATACCGTGTTCTCCTCTAACACGGTCCTTGCGTTCTTCTGTGACCTTGTTGTAGAAAATCATGCAATAGAAATAACGGGACCTATGGGAAAATCCGGGTTGGGGTGAACCACCAAAAATATTAGTAGAAATCGAAACAAAAATAGTACTTAGCCCAACACAAACGATAGCACAGTCTAAAGTTTCAAATCATATATTTTAATTAAATATTACAATAAATTTAGCATTTTAGAAGTTTGAGTTTGTGGAGTTACAGAAATGTATTAAGACTGGCTGAGGGTCATCATCAGCTTCATCACTACTTTCAGGTGAAGTTCTGGATGCAGGGTTACGACAAAAGAAAATATTTAGTCCAGAAGTGAATGGTTACGGTTCATTGTTTCTTGCGGAGTGGCTGAAAAAAGGCATCTAATTTTTGCTGCTTTGCCATCTTTCTTCTTTCATGAAGAAGCTGTACATAGGGTGCCAGATCAAACTTTATGCCACAAACTGCTATCCGGCTGCTTTCTACACCAGTCATTGACTTCTAAGAGCTGCAACTGCTTCTCAACTTCCCTCCGGATGGAAGACAAAAGAAAAGTGCTGCATCCTGGACTTCATCGTTTTCATCTCGATCTTCAACTTCCCCCCGTAGCAACAAGTTGTTATAGATCAGTTTGCACTTCTTCAAATCCAACTTGCTTTGTTCTTTCATTGCTGGGCACTCCTCTGATGCTTCAATGCCTTTAAAATCATAAAGAAAATCTGGGAGAAGCTTTAGCAAGATTGCATGCAGGCAGTCATTACTTACCTCACCCAGGCCTCCACAATGATATCAATAGGATTCTTAATGTTCAAGTTCTTCCAAAATTCAAAAGCACTGTCCTCATTATTCGCCTCAGTAGCTGCAATCAGCTTCCTGAATATACACCTGAAATAATAAGCTTTAAAAGTTGCTATTGCACCCTGGTCCATGAGTTGAATGAGAGAGGTTGTGTTCAGAGGTAGAAATAGCACTTTGATGTTTTCAGAAAGCTCACCAATGGTGGGAGGATGTCTTGGTGCATTGTCCAGAATGAGGAGAATCTTGAAATCCAAATGTTTTCTCCTGCAATAATTTCTAAAAACATCCTAAAAAATATCAACAATAAAGTCAGAAAAGTTTGCCCCGTCATCCAACCTTTTCTGCTTGACCTGAAGTAAACCTCTAGAGTGGACTTAAGGTAACGGGGGATGGAATCACACAATACCCAATGGGAGTTCATATTTTTTTTAAAAACTGTTCCCCAATTCACCAATCATGTTACAGCCAAATCGCGTTGCTCAAACGCGCATTATAGGAGAATGACCTGTATACCTAAAAATACGATCTCAACTTGGTAGAGCTACAAAACAGCACGATATGCATGCTAAACAGGAAACCAGCATTTGATTGATAAGCCAACCCCACAACCAAAAATAAGATCAAAGCCTTTCAGTTCTGCTACATCTATTCATGAGAACGAGTCTGAGGAAGAAAACTCCAGAAATATCCCTGTTACCAATGATAGGACATCCAGGACAACAATACTAAAGACATTTGTAGTCATCTACAGCTGGATGAGACTATTGTGGCCATCTTTGGAGGTCCCCAGGAACACAGATGCCAATCTTGAGCTGATTTATTTTTCAGTCCATGTAATATCATGAAAGAGCTGAAGGCTCTGGCTATACCAAAGGCTTTGAAGCCTGACAAATTCTAGGCTGTAGCACTGATGAGTTATGACCAGTCCGTCAAAACTAAACAAATCTACTCAGCAAAGTGACAGAGCTAAAAATTGACATTTACTCAGTAATAGTCTAAGTCATTGCTTAATTTGAGCACAGCTCGGGCCACTGCTCTTAACACCATTATAGCAAAAAGACAAAAAGCTGTATTCAGGACCTAAGATAAGAATGATTTTCCTTGACAGCAAAGTAGCATTTCACTAAGTGTGTCATCAAGGACCCCAAGCAAAACTGCAATCAGTGGGAACAATTCTCCATTGGTTGCAATCATACCTAGCAGAAAATAAGGTGGTTGTGGCTTTCGAAGCCACTACATCAGTGATCACTTTCCATTATACAGTCAGTTGTGAGGATATTTATTGATGATTGCAGTGCTCAGGACCATTCACAACTTCTCAAATACTAAATGCCTGCATGTTTGCAGGACCTAAATAACATTCAGGATGGATTAATAAGCAACATTCATGCTGTGCAAGTGCCAGGCAATGACCATCTCCTCTTGATACTTGATTATATTAATATCGCTGAAACGCCACCATCATCAACCTGGGGTTGCCATTGGGCAGAAGCTAAACTGGATCAGCCATGTAATACTGTGGTTACAAGAGCAGTCCACAGGCTGAATATTTTGAGGTGAATAACTCACTACCTCTAAATATTGTCCAGGGCACAAACCAAGCATATGGTGGATTACTCTGCACTTACCTGGATGATATTCATCGTCCAACAGCACTCGAGAAGCTCATCACCACATTGGACAAAGCAAACAGTATTGTGTGTGTACCTACGCTATATGGATTGTAAAGATTCAAGAAGGTGACTCACTGCTATCTTTCCAAGGATGAATAGGACTGTGCAAGTAATGCTGGCCTTTGAAGTAACTCTCCCAAACTCAACTAAACAAAAGAAAATCTCATGATGATGTTGAAGAAGGAAGCCGTAGTTATGTCCACTGTATGGACGTAGTGAATTCGAATTTTGTTTCATTCATGAAGTCGAAATTATAAACTGTGTTAATTCTGAGTCATGGGGTAAATTCCCAAAACAAGATTGCGCATTATTTGGCAGTGGATTCTCAATCCTAAATTACAGTTGTCAATAATTCTACACATGATGTCACATTGATGTTCAAGGAAGTACTTTCCTGTGAGATATTCAGAGTACCACAGAGGATACTTCACACTGGATCTAGCTGCACAGTACCTGATAAGTTTTAGTGCTAAATAATGCCAAAAGTAGAGTTCCATTCTTTTGCTTTTTTTGGTTGAAAGTAGAGGTTTTCTAAAAGGTAAATAAAAATATGATGTCAGTTAGCATATGAAAATAATGTGAGACCATCAATCTGAAGAAGAAAAGATTCACATTTGTAACAGTTTCTCCATAGAAACACTATCCTTTTATACCTTTGACACTCTTGTTGCAATTTTTGTTCTTCATACAAGCATCCTTTTAAGCTGGAACTTTATTGCTGGAACAGCACAGCAGGTCAGGCAGCATCCAGGGAACAGGAGATTCGACGTTTCGGGCACAGGCCCTTCTTCGGGCCTGTGCCCGAAACGTCGAATCTCCTGTTCCCTGGATGCTGCCTGACCTGCTGTGCTGTTCCAGCAATAAAGTTTCAACTTTGATCTCCAGCATCTGCAGACCTCACTTTCTCCTTTTAAGCTGGGTCTTTTTTGTGAAGTGCATTGTTTCACTGTATAATGTACTGACCTATGAAAGAATTGCTCAATACAGAAATGAGCCCATCTAGACACAAAGCAGCAATTTCTATGTCCTGTAAGGTCAGTACCACCATTTGCAGGGCCCAAGTATTATACTTAATGGTCAGTTAAAAGGAGGGATTAGAGAAGCTAGAGCTGCTCTTGTAAGAAAGAAAAAGATTAAGGGGAGATTAAGTAGGAGCACTCAAAATAATGAGTGTTTTGATTTGGCAACTATTTCCTTGGTGAAGGAGGTCAGTAACCAGAGTTTAAAATAATTGGCAAAGGCTCTAAATTCAATATATGAGGTTTTAATATGTATTGTTCAGATCTGGAACACTACTGAAAAGTAATCCATAGGAACTTTCCAAGGACAATTGGGCATGTCACTAGAGAATGTTAATACACCGCATTATGGGGAAAAAAAGCTGGGGTTCGGGGAATAAATTGGGTAACTCTTTCAAAGAGCAAGCACGGAAACAACAGGCCAAATGGCCCCCCAAGCTGTAAATTTCAATCATTTTAAATCTTAGACTTTCCCTTCAAACAGCATTATTATATTCAGTTAGTTGTGAACTGAATCACCTAATTTGTTGTGGTTAAGCCAATTTTCAATCGTCATATAATTACTGCTTATTCTCAAAGCTGCAAGTAGCAGATTACATTTTCTGTTGTGACTCTATGAATGCAAGTGGTTTTCTGTTTGGTTTCAGGATACAGATGGGAGCGGCAGTTGGTATTTCGAAGTAAATTGACAATGCATACTGCATTCGATCGAAAAGACAATTGTCACCCTGCAGAAATTACTGCATTAGGCCTTTCTAAGTGAGTATTCTTAGTAAAGCGAAAGTAAGTTACGCTTTTAGTCTGGCGCTCTCTCCAACTTCTGCTAATAGATAGATGGTGAACTTGTAATGTACCAAATAGATATCATATGCAGCAACTATCAATAATTGTGACAGATCAATCAGTTTCTATAAGATGGCTAATATTTTAGGGTTCATAATAAAAGCTAATATCTCTCGTTCCTCATATTGCTAATTGTTCTTTTGTCATGTAACTTAAATTGGTGTCCCCTCAATCTTGAATCTTTCAGCCATCAGAACTGTTTTTCTCAATCTGCTGTCTAGACTCCTCCATGATTTTAAACACCTCTGTCAAATTTTTTCTCAACCTCTTTTATAACTCCAGCCGCTCCAACATATCCACATTAACCGAAGTCACTTCTCCTGCAGCTATTCTCAAATCACTTTGGTACCTTGCATAATATCCTTCTCAAATGTGGTGCCCGGATTTGGGGAAACGACTCCAGTTAAGGCCTGACTTTTATAAAGGCTTTTATAAAGATTCATCAAAACTTCCATGTTTTTTTTCTTTGTGCTTCTGTTTATAAAGCCCGGGATCCCATAAGCCACCTTCCTTGCTTTCTCAGTATGCATGGATATTTTCAAGAATTTGTGCTCATATTGCCCTTGTGTCTCTGTTCCTGTACCAGCTTTAGAATTCTAGTTTTATTTCATATTGCCTCCTCTTCTACCTACCAAAATGTGTCACGGTGTCCTCCTTTGAGTTAGTTTACTTTGCCAAATATCTGCCCAGTAAAGCAGTCTGTCTGTCCTCATCAAGCTCATCATATCCTCACAGTTCAATTCACTTCAGGGTTTTAAATTTGAATTTAAATTAGATTCCCTACAGCCCAGCAAGTCCACACTGGCCCTCCGATGAGTAACCCACCCAGACCCATTCCTTTATTACTGTACATTTCCCTCTGATTAATGCACCTAACCTACACATCTCTGTACACTATGGGCAATTTAGCATGGCCAGTTCACCTAACCTGCACATATTTGGGCTGTGGGAGGAAACCGGAGCACCCGGAGGAAACCCACGCAGACACTGGGAGAACGTACAAACTCCACACAGACGTCGCCCTAGGCTGGATTCGAACCTGGGCCCCTGGATCAGTGAGGCAGCAATGCTAGCCACTGTGCCGCCTGTTTGTGTCATCTGCAGCTTTTGAAATTGTTCCCTGTATACTCTCATCTAGTTAATATATATCAAGGATTGCAGTGATTACTTTGGAACTCCAGGGCAATATTATCACCCGTTTACCATTATTTTGTTTCTTATCATTCAACCAATCTTATATCTATGCTGTTCTTTTATTCAATGAATTTTAATTTTTCTGGCAAAGATTATTTGGCACTATATCTGAACAGTATTGTAAGTCCATGTACACTACTTCAGCCGCATTACCCCCATTTATCCTCTCTCTTATTTATATTAAAACTTCAACAAAGTCATGAAGGCACAGTTTTAGCTTTAACAAATCTATAGTGTCTTTTCTTATTTGATCCACACTTGTCCAGGTTTCTGTTAATCTCATCCCACATTATCATTACAGCCCAGCTTGTGGTTGCAGAATTTATCCTTGTGTCCTGTTCCATTTAAGAGATTGTTTGAAAGTCTCCACCCCAGTGTGGAAGCTATCCAGAAAGAATGCACACATTGGAGATACAACACTGTGGTCCCAATTCTCCAGTCAGACCACTGAAAGAACAAGTGGATAAAGGTTGTCATATAATATACTTGCTGTCCCTGAAAGGATAAGGAATTTGATAAGCCCAAGCTTAAGGGTTCATCCTAATAACACGCTACAGATAAATGTGGTCTCCCTTACAAACAGAACTAACTGAAGCCAATTTTTAAAACCTATTCATACCTTTTTAAAGCAGATATAAAACTAAAATACTGAAATTATCTAACTTGTCACTGTGGGCACACCAGTATTTGTATTTATTTGCTATCATGCTTATAGCAGTCCCAATAACTGCAGTTTTTGTATTCAAAATGTCTTTCTTTCATTTCTTTTTCATGAACTAGAAGCACCTTAGGTGGAGATTGTGGAGATCCTTCAGTAACTTTGTCAAAAAATCATTCATTCCATATGACTCTAAGCAATGAGGAAAGAAAGCAAGTTGTCACATTCCAATTGTGGCCAACCGCATGAACTATGCTTCTTTCTATCAGATTGTTGGGTATGAAGAAGCCTGGGAAACCTGAATGCTAGGTTTTCCTCTCTGAGGCCACAAGTGGCATTTTTATTAACACTCGAAATATGATCAGTGTCCCACCTACCTTGCATCCCTTGTCTCCAGCAGATGATGGCAAGCATTCTTTATTTTTTCTAACTGGCCACTTCAGAGACAGCCACAATGTGGAAGTGGAGTTATTCAGACCCAAAACAGATGTTGCATGTGATCCTTACAATGATCCAACTGCTTTCAGTCATGTTTCTCTTGGTCCAGCCTACACATGATCAGACTTATGAAAGTTAACTTCTCAGTTCAGTTTTGAATTAATAATCTCAGTACTGCCATGCTCCTGTAAAGGTGAAGTAACCATAGTCCCAGATGATCAAAAGGCTGCTGTCTCATTTTAGAGAGAGAGAGCTGGTGGTGAATTTAACCTGAGGATTGCCAGCCCTCAGGCAAGGGACAGTGTGAAGAAGGCAGGACCTTCATGCTAACCTCAGTGGGAATTGAAGTTCCACTTTTGGCATTGCAAACCAGTTGTCCAGCTAACTGGCCCCAAAAATACCTGTATTGTCGATCTATTATTATCTTTGCTGAGATTAGTTAAATAGCAAATGTTTAAAAGTTTTTTTTCCCATCAGATGTAGGATTCCATTTTTAAAAGTTGAAGATTTAATATTACTTGTGTGGCAAATTCTGCTCTGTGCTCAAAGATCCATGAAGCATCTGTCACTTTAATTATGTGATCATGTCAAATGTCCTGATCCATCCATTAAACAAAAAAGAACAGCTTTATTATCAACTAGAGATCCAACTGAAGCCACATGATCTATCTCTCATTATTGGTTACATCACAATGGAGACAGAGAGCTAATGACAAGTGGAAGAAATAATTTAAAATAATAAATACATATACATGGAAGATTTTAAGGGAGTTTGTTTTTACTGAATGTAAATGTTTTTGTGTAGTAGTTGTGCTCAGTAATGTTATTTTAAATTTCCTCTTGAGAATTGCAATGGTAGCTGGGGCAAGTAAATGTGGATAAAGTGACCAAATTAAAGAGCTCCTTCCTAGATCTCACTTATGCATGTAGTTGAGCAATTATAGTTTAGTGTTGAATAAAATTTTTATTTTATGTATTGAAATACCAATTGTTATTAAGGTCTGTTTAAAATGTTGCCGATTTTCAAAAGAAAACTCATTAAACTGACCAGTGACTCAGTGAATGAAGTCATTTTGGTCTTCCTATTTTGTTTCCTTTCCTGCAGGGATCACAGTAAAATTCTGATAGGTGATGCACGAGGTCGGGTATTTAGCTGGTCAGTGAGTGATCAGCCAGGGAGGACAGCTGCTGACCACTGGATTAAAGATGACGGAGGGGATTGCTGTTCAGGATGTTCAGTGCGCTTCTCTCTAACTGAGAGACGGCATCACTGCAGAAACTGTGGGCAACTCTTCTGTCAAAAGTAAGAACAGTTGATTATTGCATAAATTTGGGATATGTGTTCCATAATATTCAGTTTACTCAAATCAGATGAAATAGAGCTGCAGTGAGCTTTAATATGTGTTACTTTACCAGAACTAACACTTCAAGATTAGGTCTTGATTTCAATGGCTGAATGACAATTAAAAACTTCTGATGATTCTGTTGAATAGCAAAATAAAGCATTTTTTAGTTAATGTATGACATAATAAAGTTGTATAAAATATCTAGGGTTATTAAATATATTCTTAGATTTATAACAATTTTCCAACTGAAGGGGTGTTGTTTTTCTGTAAACTACACCCAGAAGAAGTGCACAGTTCAAGGGATGAAAGTTCAATGGAACATTGTTCCTGATTGTGTCAGTCCCACAGTTCCTTGTGTGTCTATCTGATGAACAGTACTCAGTCTGTTTCTGGAGTTCATGAGGCAGGAAAAGCAGTTTCTTGTTTCAAGCTTTCCTTTCCATCATTGGACATACCAATGCAGGAATATCTGTAGAAACCTGTTACAAAGGTTTTTGTAGGTCAGATGCCCTTCTGATATTCTGGTCAGCTCAGTGATTGAAGACGAATTGTCAGGAAGCATCTTAAATATGATTGCCCCATCCTCTCCCCAATCCCCACTCCAGCCCCTCCAGTGATTTTCTAGCACTATTATGAGGTGAATTGATTCCTTCCGTACAAACATTTATATGGCTCTTTATTCAGTGTCATTGTGTGTGACATTCTCTCCATCCTGCTTCTGTATTTTCTTGTAACAAGGCATAACTTGGTGTTTTACTGATTCTTGCAATATTCTCTTACTATTTGATCCTATTTTAGCTTTTAAGGTCATGATTTGATTTGTAAATCAAGCCAAGGCCTTTTTAAAAATGATTAGAAAAATGACTTGAGGTGGTTACATATGGAGCAAAACTGTTAAAGACCCTTAATTTGTTCTGTTCTATGAATGTGTTCATTTCATGTATGAGAATTGACTAATGTTCAAAATGTACAAAAAGCTTCTTTCATTGTTACCTTAATGTTGCAGTTAGGAAAAGAGATGTTTGACAAGTAGCTGTTATGAAAGCAATATTGAATCTTCTGGTCTCCAATTTGCTAAGTAGTGTAATATCAATTTGGATCTATCTTTGCTCTTCATGCCCTTGAAGAGGATATCTGATTTTATTTTTATAACTTTTGATACTGCATTGTTTTACTGGTTACAACAGTTACAGATTCTACTTTTATTTTATTTCAGATGTAGTCGATTTCAGTCTGAAATCAGGCGTTTGAAAATCTCCTCACCAGTCCGTGTCTGTCAGAATTGTTACTACAACCTGCAGCAAGAGAAGGGAGCTGAAGAAAGCTCCAGGAACTAATAGGTCATTGATTTATCAGTGACCAAACAAGCAGAATCCTTGTTACTCCCAGCTATTTCAAATGATTTTATGCAAAAGGAAACAATGTGGGGAGTTTAAAAAAAAGAGTTTACATAGATTTCTTTGTACTGTGTTGAAGCACTGTAATATACTGACTGGAAAGGGATCATTGCCTTGCAGTTAATGTGTCCATCTCTCTACCTAACTCATGGATGGTTTAATGTTCTGGAATGTGCTGAGATTATGGTTTTAGAAGTTCTGGACTTAAACCATCTTTCAAACATCTTGATGATGTCACCCATATTCATGAAAACAGTGGCTTGTAAGATTTTAAATGTAAATCTGCCACTTTCACAAAAACCCTATTGTTTATAGTGTAAATAGTTGTAGTGGCCTTTTTAACAAGAGGAACTTCTGAATTGCCTGTTAAAAGATGTCCTATTATAACCACTAATTGTGTGATTTAAAAAATCAATAGTTGTGTCCAGCATCATTCAGTAACTATTTTAGGAGTCAATGAAAATGTGCAAATGCTAATTATTATCAATTGCATTAATACCTTGCATTGTTTTTTTTTCCATTTTAATTATTGTTTGATGCAAACAATAATGAATTTGTGAATTTGTTTACTCCATTGCAGAAGCTTCATGGTATTGAAGAAAGAGGGGCATGCAGCAGTTTCAAACCAGCCATGTCATTGTACTGATTTATTTTCAGAGTAACAGCTTCCTTGGTGTTCATACTTTATTGAAAATATTAAAATGTGTCTGGGGATAATCATGCTATAACATCAGTATCTGTGTTTTAACAAACAATTATTCAACCCTATCCTTTTTATGAGCAATAGGAGACTAGCAATGCTTGAAATGCTGTCAGCATTGCACTGCCACAGTGCAAGACTTTGATTTTGCCTGTGTGCTTTGAAGTGGGATGAGGGGAAAAGAGGGGTGGATGGGGAGGCAAAAAATAAATCTGGTGACTTCCTTGCCATTACATTCTGTTTCAGCACGCTCAGTACACTGCAATTAGGGTCACAATAAAACTGAAATATATCTTTCGACTCTTGTAATTTGAGTAAATGCATTTTCTACTTTATCCAAGCTGTTTACGAAATGTTGATGTATTCTAGACCAGCAAGTATAAAAGCAGTATTTTCTCTGTGCATCTATATATATGACATATTAAGTCACAATGCAGTCATGCAGCATCATTTAAAACAGTAAGTTATATCCTCTGTCATATAATAGTAAAGCAAGATGACATGTCAGAATCTTCACTGCAGCGTGTAAAACATGCTTTTACTTCCAAACCTTTTCTCCATTTATTAACATTACAGCATAGTATGTTAGTAACAATTTCATGATTTTACTTACCTAGCTGCCCTTTAATAGCCATGTAGTGAATTTATTTCACAAAATGGTTTCCACATGTTTCATTGGTTGACATACTATAAATGTTATTTTGTACCAGTCAGTTCAGTGTTTATGGACTACGGACAGCTGGCGTGATGCTCCTGGTAACTTCTTATATTTAAAAAAAAGTAAACAAGTTTGAAAAGGAAAATACTAGTCAGTTTTATTTACAGAATTCCTTTATAATGGACCTCAGTATTTTATATTAGCCTTCAACAAATATTGCTGTTAAATAACAGCCAATGTCTGTAAGCACATTGACTGGGACAAAGAAGCAACTACTGGTAGTTGTTAATGTGTTACATATAGTGAGGGTTTCTGGGAATCAGACTAGATTGTAGATTCATTGGCTGTTAAAGGCCACTTGCCCTATTGCAGTGGTACTGTGGGCAGTAAACGTTTCTTTTCACGTTAAATGCTGCTACCAATGCAAGGATCGCCACTTAGGAGGGTAAACGATCTTCATGTTTATTTAAGATGATTTTTGTGTTTAAAATTGTGTTGGGCATATCAACACGTACTATATCATAATCTGTAGAAAGCACTCGGAGCAATCCTTTTGTCCCAACTATACGCTTTGTGCATAACAAACATTTTCATCTTCCCACTCCCTTTGTGTAAACGCATTATTCATGTGTACTTATCTGTATAATGTATTCTGCAATTTGTACCATCATGCTTACAACTGTAGAATCTGCTGCTAAAGGGCAACACTTGTCTACATTGATACTAAAAGTTACAAAAATGATTTTGCACCTTCCTATTGTGTATAAAACTGGTAGGAACCATTTTATCATATACATTTTCTCAATCATTTTAAAGACAGCGTTTCTTTACAGTAAATGAACTGTATAATATTTATGCAATTATACTGGTTTTGAAGTATTTTTAATTTCAGCAAGTTTTGTTACTTGTTGCATGATTAACACTGCTGACTTTTTGTGTCAGTAAAATGTATATTGTTTTCCACTTCTTTTTGTTTAATATATTAATCAATTACTTGTACCCCTCCCTCCCCAGGTGACCATTATCTGTACAGTAATGAATCTGAAATGAAGAAAACTGGCTGAACTGGAGTGGGATTTTTGTACTATATATGAGAACTGAAATCCTTGTTTTGGTGGTTCCTGTGCTAGACTGATGCATTATATTAGTGTGTAAACTGTGGTATCTGAATGTTCATTGTATATTTGTCTTTAATGCAAAAGAGCTACAGTCACACAAATACATATGTAACTAATGCAATAGAGACAAGTCCTGGTACTAAACTTTTTCATTTAAATAAATACCTGCTATTTACCACCAAAGTGTTGTTTACTACTCTTGAAAAGGCAGTAGTTTGTTAATTGATCAATTATTTTTGCTTTCCTGAATGAGAGATCCATTGTGATAACATTTTTATCTGTGTGGTATAAATGCTTAAAGTTCTCATTTGTTTCATTGTTACTCAGCATTCTTAACGCTGAGGAGACAGTGAGGTCTGCAGTTGCTGGAGATCAGAGTTGATTGTGTGTTGCTGCAAAAGCACAGCAGGTCAGGCAGCATCCGAGGAGCAGGAAAATCAAAGTTTCTTGCCGGAGCCCTTTATCAGGAAGGGCTCTGGCCCAAAACTTGATTTTCCTGCTCCTCGGATGCTGCCTGACCTGCTGTGCTTTTCCAACAACACACACTCAGTTCTTAAGGCTATGTACAATGCTATAGCTGGAAGGATGTCAGTAGAAGTTTATGTTGGATCTTATTCAAATCATGTTTTCTTTTAATTGTGTGTTGACCATGGCTCAAAGTTCAGCATAGCATTGGCTCAGGTATTCCGATACAGATCCTGATAGAATTTCAAATTATCTTTAATAACCTTTATTTAACTCCTGCAACAAGGAAGATCTTCTTTGAAATCATGTCTCCTTTTTTGCAGCAGCCATATGCTGTGTTCTATCATCACAGCTGCTGTGTCAGGGTAGGGTGCCTGGTAAGTTAATGAATGTCTAAGTGGAGTTGAGTCAAGGACTGTGTTGTGTAGAGGTTTGGGGATTGTGGTTAATGCTCATTAGTCTTGCAGGACCAGATTTGGTATAGAGCCGGGATGTGAAATATCAAGTTGGAGAGAATTCAGTCAAGAGTTCACTTTAATAATTAACCAACATTTTGTTTGAGTTGGAATCCTCCAAAGTTTCCAATTTTAAGAGGCTTTTTTGGAGGGTTTTGAAGGAATTGCCAATCTAAGTGCCAGTCTTGATAACTTCTACTCCACTGGAGATTCCATGTGGTCTGAATATGCAACTCCAGATATATGATGGTTCAACTGTTGGGGAATTTCAGTCACTAGACATCTATCATAGACAATTCTGACAGTAAACGGCAAGAACCACCTAAAAGCCCATGTGTATCAATTAGTATTTATATGTTTTTTAAATGTATATGAACTCCAGTCACACAGATACATATGTAACTGTGATACAAACAAGTCCTGACCTATTGGTTTCTTTAAGCATAGATTTTTTTATCTCTTTTGTTGGTTGGGTTTGGTACTATTTATACATTTGTTCACTCTTAGATTGCCAATTTCCTGTAATACTTGTTACCTTTAATCTAACATACTGAATTTTAACTTGTGAAATTTTCATTTTGGCACATCTGCCACTACATTTCTAGAAGGTTAATAGAACTGCATTAATGGAGTGGCTGCTTACTGCCACTATTGTTCCCTTACTGCCCCACCATGAGCTCAACTTATCTCCTCCCTGCCCTCTCAACTCCAGTGGTCAGCTCAACACTCCACTTGGCTCTGTAAGAACTACAAAAACATCTGAAACTAGACAAACCCTTTAAAAGGATGTTTTTTTGAAAATTTTAAATAATATTTGGAGAGTATCAGCAGGAGTAATGGCATCTGGGGAGTGAGAAAAACCAGTCACCAGAGGATGAAGGTAAAGAGAGTGAAGCAGACATGTTTAGTCCATCACTAATAGAAATGAAACTGAAAGAGCAGTCTTGAACAGTCTAACTGAATCAGATAAAGAGCATTTACAGGAAGTCTGGTTTCTGAGTAAACAGGGCAAGCAATCATCTTAACCAAAACAAAAACAGAAATTACTAGTGAAACACAGGTGGTCTGGCAGCATCTGTGAGAAGAAAGACAATTTAATGTTTCAAATTCAGTGTCTTCTTCAGAAGAGTCACTAGATCTGAAACATTAACTCTGGTTTTGTTTCAGATCTCTAGCATGCAGTTGTTTTATTTTCGTCATAGAGATGAACAGCACAGAAACAAACCCTTCCGTCCAACTCATCCATGCCAACCAGATATCCCAACCCAATCTAGTCTCACCTGCCAGCACTCTGCTCAAAACCCTCCAAACCCTTCCTATTCATTATAGCCATCTAGATGCCTTTTAAATGTTACAATTGTACCAGTCTCCACCACTTCCTCTGGCAGCTCATTCCATACATGTACCACCCTCTGTGTGAAAACATTGCCCCTTAGGTCCCTTGTTTATCTTTCCCCCCTCACCCTAATTCTATGCCCTCTAGTTCTGGACTCCCCGACCCCAGGGAAAAGACTTTGTCCATTTATCCTATCCATCCCCCTCATGATTTTATAAACCTCGACAAGGTCACCCCTCAACCTCTGACGCTCCAGGGAACACAGTTCTAGCCTATTCAACCTCAAATTCTCCAACCCTGGCAACATCCTTGTAAATTATTTTTCGAAGCCTTTCAAGTTTCATAACATCTTTCCGATAGGAAGGAGACCAGAATTTCACGCAATATTCCAAAAGTGGCCTAACCGATGTCCTGTACAGCCGCAACATGACCTCCCAAATCCTGTACTCCATACTCTGACCAATAAAAGAAAGCCTATCAAATGCCTTCAATATCCTATCTACCCGTGACTCCACTTTCAAGGAGCTATGAACCTGTACTCCAAGGTATCTGTTCAGCAACACTCCCTAGGATCTTACCATTAAGTGTATAGGTCCTGCTAAGGTTTGCTTTCCCAAAACGCAGCACCTCACATTTATCTAAATTCAACTCCATCTGCCACTCCTTAGTGCATTAGCCCATCTGATCAAGATCCTGTTGTAATCTGAAATAACCTTTGCTGTCCACTACATCTCCAATTTTGGTGTCATCTGCAAGCTTACTAACTATACCTCTTCTGCTCACATCCAAATCATTTATATAAATGATGAAAAGTAGAGGACCCAGCACTGCTCCTTGTGACACTCCAGTGGTCACAGGCCTCCAGTCTGAAAAACAATCCTCCACCAATATCCTCTGTCATCTACCTTTGAGTCAGTTCTGTATCCAAATGGCTAGTTAAAAAGAACAAAGAAAATTTACAGCCCAGGAATAGGCCTTTTGGCCCTCCAAGGCTGTGCCAATCCAAATCCACTGTCTATACCTATCACCTAATTCCTAAGGATCTGTATCCCTCTGCTCTTCACCTCCTCATGCATCTGTCCAGATGCATTTAAATGAATCTACTGTGCCTGTCTCTACTACTTCTGCTGGCAACGCATTCCAGGCACTTGCCACCCTCTGTGTAAGTACTTTTCCGCGTGTATCCCCCTTAAACTTTTCACCTCTCATCTTGAATGCGTGACCTCTCATTATTGAATCCCTCACCCTGGAAAAAAGCTTATCTCTATCCACTCTGTCTAGACCCTTCATGACTTTGTAGACCTCAGTCAAGTCCCAACAATCCTAAGCTACTCAACCTCTATTCATAGCTAGCACCTTCTATACCAGGCAACTTCCTCGTAAATCTTCTTTGCACCCTCTCCAAAGTGTCCACATCCTTTTGATAATGTGGCGACCAGAACTATATACAGTAATCTAAATGCGGCTGAACTAAAGTATTGTACAATTCTAACATGACTTGCCAGCTCTTATACTCAATAGGCAAGCATACCATGTGCCGCCTTAACCACACTCTCCACCTGTGCAGCCACCTTCAATGTACAATGGACCTGAACTCCCAGATCTCTCTGCTCATCAACTTTTCCCAAGGCTGTTCTTATTCAATATAGTTCTCTAGAATTAGACTTCCCAAAATGCAACACCTCACATTTGTCCGGATTCAACTCCCATCTGCCACTTCTCCACCCAACTACCCATTCAATCTATATTCCCCTCTATATCTTTGACAGTCCCCTATCCTTTCTGCTACTCCACCAATCTTCATGTCATCTGCAAACTTACCCTCGTGGGTAAACTGTTGCCTTCTGTATATTTCGATAACGAGTTCGGACCTTCTACAGATGTTTTTCTAACAAAGAAGCAGAATAAAGAAATAGATTATGTAATCCAGTGTGATAAGTGTGAAGCAGTACGTTTCGGAGACACAAAAATTAGCACTGGATTTTGTTTCAACGGGAAGATTGAAAATTACGGAATGAGAGAGATCGATCCGGAAGTTAAAAATATGCAATTCCCTTAAAGGCTTCATCTAATGACACTTTGTCTTTAAGTATGCGTACTCCATGTCACTAAAACACTACTGCGACATTTGTTTTAAAGAAATAATAAATATATACACGTAATAATTTGACTAGACTTAGCATACTATAGTGCAAATCCACCTCTCACTACAAAGGGTCCTGACTCATAGTGGAACATCGATCAACAGTTTGAGGATATACCCAACTGAGGACTTGAGTTCAGAGGAGAACTGGGGCAGCCCCGATCTCAAACAGAGAGGAAGAAGACACTGACCAGAGCAATCTCCAACACCATACAGGACAACAGGAAAAATCAACACTCGGCGGTCCGCAGCAGAGCCCAGTTACGGAGGGGAACAAGCCAAGCCCGCGTTCGATTCTAGGGATGAGCTCCAGACCCTGTGTCCCAGCTCAATTGATGAGGATACGTGGAGGTGGGCTTTGGGGCTGACAGGGCAGGATATTCCCATGGAAAGGAAGCAGGATAGGACTTTGGCATTAGCGAGTTTTGTTTTCTTCTCACTCACCCATCAGTTAGTAGCTACTCACTGATTTTAAACCCACTGTATCGGGTCTGGACTGCACGGGTTAACTGTCAGACAAGTCTCTGACATCCAATTAGAATCTATAATTGTCAGGTTGAAATGTTCATTTTGCTTGTTATCAATGAAATTAGAGTTTTCTTTGCCGTTGAATTATCTGCCCCCTGTGTTTTTCATCACAGTCAGAACCCGGGAGCTGGTGAGAATAAGGCAGCACTCCTTAAAATAGGGAGCATACAGCATAGGAGTTCCACAGTGATGTGAATTGTTTTGAGATACTGGGACCACGTCTGCAGAAGCTGCCTCCTATCCTTGACCCAAACTTGAGAATTTCATCCGACCTGCAACCTACAACATCACAATAAAGAGAAGTCCGGCAATTTGCTGCATCATCCAAAGAATAGCGGTGTCACATATTGGGTAGAACTTCCAGCATCAGAATTACTGACTGTCGCATGGAAATGATTTTCTTTTGGTAGTGATGTATGGTTGGCCTATGGCAGAGGTATCAAGAATTTACAACATACAGGAGAGTTAACCTATATTGTAATACCATGGGAGAGAACATTGATTATAATGTCGTAGATTCAGGACATTTTATATTAGCATACTCTGTTCAAAATAACTATCATTTAAATGTAGTCTAGTGTTCGAAGATGCAGTATGATCAAGGTCATATTATGCATTGACTTTATTTATTTTCACTGATTTTTTTCACTCAGGTTTTACTTAAAAAATATCTTGAACATCAACAGTGAAATTTTTAAATCAGTTTTTTTGTTAAAGTTCTCTGCATAATTGAAGTGTTTTCAACATTAATGGACTTAAATGAGCAGATGAGTAGTGCTAATATATCGGATAAAACATTAATCTGTCATCCTGGATACGACTGATGTAAACTGAGGTTCGGCCAATCCCTGGAGAGATAATTCAGTTCGAGCTGATTATTGCTGCCTTCAATAACTTGCGGTCATCGCTGACAGGACAGTCCTAAAGTTAAACATTGCTGTTGCAAAATAAAACCACAGAAACTTGCAGCACGGGACATTTGGTCTAGGGTGTCCATATGCTGGTTGTTACAATTCACGTGCTGAAGGTACATCTAGTGTTATTAGGCAGTTCACCTAATAAAATTCATTTCACCATCTACCTAAAGTCTCATTCAAAAGACTTAGGAGAACGCAATAAGCTAAGATGCCTTGAGCATAATAAATAAGCAGGAATGGATCATTTGGAATCACAAGTTGCTCCAATATTCAGTGTGATCACATCTGACCTTCTGCCTCAACTCCACTGCTCTGGCTGCTTTCCACCTTCCTCAATTTGTTGAAGTAATTAAAAATCTGCCCAACTCAAACACTTCTTTTGGGATTTAACTTTTGCCACTAGCCATTTTTGGATGCCAAGATTTTCTATTGTTATCACTTTTCCTTTCATTGTTGCTGCCCAACTATCCCTTATTTTTATTTATAATTGTTTTTCCACTGGTCTCTCTCATGCAAGTCCCTGCACATCATTAATTAGAAGTTTTTCTGGTGTTTTCTATTCTATTACACATTTATTGCTGCCTGCCTCTTTTTTTCATTCCATATCATGCTGTTTGTCTGCTGTCCTAGCAGAGATCTGGGGAAAACTTTTGAGCTCAAAACTTCTGGCAGCAAAATAAATATCCTATACTGGTGCTGGTGTCATATTTTACACTAGTAAAAAGATAGATGATCAGGACTTAGATGATTTTGGTGATTGATAGAAACAGAAAATAAAAGGATATGAGAATAAGGCAGGTTCATGGGACTGGGAGCACTCTTGACGTGCAAGGTAAACTTAAATGCTGATTACAAGAGTAGGCTACTTGGCCTTTTGAGTCTGCACTGCCATTCCTGTGCAATCTTTTCATCTCCTTGGTAATCACAAATCTCTGTAACTCTGCTTTAAAAAATATTTAAAGGTTCCGCACCCACGGCTTTATGAAGGGAATTCCAAAGACTCTCTCAGAAAGAATGTTTAATAGGCACTGCATTTAAAAATACTTATTTTAAAATTATGACCCCTTGTTCTATATTTTCCAAGAGGAACATCCTTTCAACATCCACGCAGTCAAGTTTCCTCAAAATCTTAATGTTTTAATTAAGTCACCTGATTCTTCTAAATGCCACAAGATACAGGCCTAGCTGGTCTAGTCTTTACTCCTGTCAATACGCTCATTCCAGGCATTAGTCTAGTAAGCCTTCTCTGAACTGCTTCCAATGTGTTAATATCCTCTGTAACTATGATGATTGAAATAACACATTAGGTCCAATGTTACAGCAATATGTTAATCAATTTTTATGGTGCCCATTAAAAAAAAGATGAAGGAAGAAAGGTATTGCATTCAGTCTTAGATGCGTTATTACCAATCCCTGTTGTATGTATTATACTGCAACTTTGTTACACAGTGCTGTACTTCATTTCACAACTCTTATCAGTAGTAGGATGGACTTTTACCTTTTACTGTGAATTGCCTGTAAAACAATTTCATTTTTTATTGTTATTTGGGAAGGGGTGGGGAATGGGCAAGACCTACATGGTAAATGAGTAGCAGCAGGGATAGGGGCTGGAGTTGAGTCTTGAGATTAGATATTAACAACCATGTTTCAATGCGATCAACCATTCATCGACTGCAGATTCACTACTACGTATATGTACTTCAAGTTTGCCTTTTGAAGGAAACTTTTTTTTTAAAAAACAAATTTTACTATTGAGTGTGCATTAGAGCCATCATGATTTACAGGAACATTGTCTTGAATCGCTGAAAATAGGCAACTGACTACCAAAGAAGAGACTGTGATGTTGAGATGATATACTGGGATAGCTGGGTCCCAAATGTTAAGGGGGCTTGTGTGTAGAGAAATTATACAAATTGGAAATCAGATTGATTGATTGATTGAAACCAACATTAGAAGTCATGAGTTTTGGTATTATACTAGGGCATATTAGAAATAACAATTCTCACAGAAATATAGTTGCTTAAACCTCAAACAAAATGAAATCAAAATGATACAAGCCATAATTCAGACATCTGCTTGGTCCCTAGTTACATTCAGTTGGTATAACGTTCATTGAAGGGACCATTACTTTTCAAAAACTGCTTAAACAGAAAACATATGATAATTACAATGACTTTCATTTGAAAGGCATCGAAGTCAGAACTAAAATTGAAGAGAGTAATTTGTTAAACATTTGTATAACTTTAGTTTTACCATACTGTACAAAGGAATTGAGAGAAACTGAAGAAAGCAAAGAAAAATTAAATGGGTGACAACAGAAATGAGGGCATAAACCTAAAAAGATTTTAAAAAAACTGCGAGGACGGGGACCGAAAGGGGGGGGGGCGGGTCGGGGGAGAGAAAGAGGGGGAAATGGTGCCGGAGGTAGATTTAAAAAGAACTTATTTTAAAAGAGAGAATGTATAAAGATACATACAGGAAAGCAAGGAAAAAAATTCAAATGTAGGTTTACCAAACTGCACAACACACAACTGTAATAGACCTGCTGAGAGAGGGACATGGGTTTTAAAGGGTGCAACATTCCTTTGGAAATTTTATACTAGGGATTAGTATATTTCTCTTTGGTAAATTAAGATTTCAATAATATAGTTCCCATACAAAATTTACATTTAGCAGGAATGGTGAAAAAGTTGCTATATATATGGTGCAGAGTTTACATTTTGAAAAGGTTAATCAACTATTACAATACTTGAATAGTCTTTTTGATGTTAATAGCTCCCTTCATAATCCTCAACATTCACTTGTAAGCTACAGGCACCAATTGAATGATTGGTATCTTACTATCAACAAATGAACCAACAAATTATCTTGGCTTTTTATTGGTGTCTTAACACAGAATTACATCAGCTTCCATTTCAAATTGCATGCAAATACTAATAAATGATCTCAAACCAAAATATTAATATATATTTTCTATTTTCAAGTGGTATATACTTCAGTAATTCCTATTTTTCAAAATTCCATTTGTTGACTTTCCGGTATGTCACAAAGCTGCTTTCATTGTTCACCAGTTTCAGTGAAGAAACATTGAAGCCACCTTCTACAAAATACATCAAACTACAGTTTGTGCATGTTTAAGGATGATCAAAAATAGATTTTCATTTGCTAGTGTCCTCACAAGGTCATTTTTAAAAAGTTAAAGATCCAATTCTCCAGAAGAACAAAAACGTGTTTGCATAGCCATTTAATTCCAGAAATGGACAAACTCCCATAGATCTTTGCAAGGCTCCAGGTTTGAAAGAGAAAACTTTTTATTTTAAGAAAGTGTAGTACAAACTAACGTAGGAACATAAACCAGTCACAAAGTACTGGAGGTTAATTTTTTTAAAAATCAGTGAAAGTTCTTCAGTTCATTAAAACTGCAAAATGGCTATACTGAAGGAAGTTGTCATGCCTGAAAGTTCACCCATTTCTTTCCACTAGGTGCTGTCTGACCAGCTGAGTACTTGCAGCACTTTGTTAAATTTCAGATGTCTGGCAACTGCAGTGTTTCACTTCTAGGATGTTGCATTGCTATACTTCTCCTGGATACAGAAGATGAAGGGGGTGGGCTAATTACAGTGTTAAGGTGATCAAAGAAATTGATACAGTTGGAACTCTTTAAACTGGTGGGCTAGTTCAGACAAGTAGGTATAACCTTAAAATTAAAGCTAAGCCAGGCAGGGGAGAGGTAAGAAAATATTTCTTCAAACAATGAGTAGTGAAAGTCTAAAATTCTTTTCCTGTCGATGCTAGATCTTTGTCAGGTGTGCAAATTCAGAGTTATTAAACTAGGGTGACTGCAGACATAAATCAGCCATGATCTAATGGAATGATGGAAAGTAGTTCAAGGGGTTTACTCGTTTTCTTCTGAAAAGTGTAACTGCTGTCAGCTAAACCATCCTGACATAAACGCTCGCCACACTTGACAGATCATCCTCATAATGCAATCTCGTTACCCTGATTTAAAAGATCTAAAATTTGCAAAGAAATTTTAAATCATTTTAGACAATTGCTTATGCTGCTCATACACAAATAACGTTCTCTACTTTAAAAATTCAAGATCTAAAAATATGCAATTTGCAGTAGTGCAACTGAGCCTTATCACAAGCATATCATGAGGTTCCAGGTAAATGCCTTCTGAATAACAGCAATTTATTGTTCTTTTTGCAGCAGTACACCACCTTATTCTTGTGAATTTCGGATTTAAAACCTGTATAATGAAAACATGTGTCACAAAGAAACAAACAATTGAAAAATTCTACAATGATAATAAAACTATGAAAGGGAACTTCCAAAAACAACTGAACCACCAGAGAGTTTCCTTCACAATTCACACAGGATTATTGAGGATTTAACTGAAATCCATTTTGCAATAAAAATTTTGAATAGTTTAGAAAGCAACCCACATGGATCACTGAA
Organism: Chiloscyllium plagiosum; assembly: GCF_037043375.1. NCBI lineage: Eukaryota > Metazoa > Chordata > Chondrichthyes > Orectolobiformes > Hemiscylliidae > Chiloscyllium > Chiloscyllium plagiosum. The sequence continues at coordinate 36,680,199 of NW_028270139.1, read as the reverse complement.
AGGTGTACTATCTAGCGGGAATATTATAAACTAAAACACTCAATCGTGGTCCAAATATACACTTCACAGACTATTCTACAATATATTTAAGTACAATGAGCAAAGAAAAATGCTTGGTTTCCTAAAGGCACGCTACTTCAGTAGTTCACTACATGTTGATCCATGGTTTCATGCGACCAATGAGGAGTTGCAGGTCAGCAAATCAAAGCTATAATGCTTTAGCTCTTCCTGCAGCCCTAAGCCTCAGTGTTATGAACATTGCTTCTCTCCGAGAAATGTTGGCTCAAGGAATCATTCCTTATTTTGTGCATTCCAGTTTCAACTTGCAAATATTCCCTGCACCTATAGTTGGCAAATTTATATATGCTATATTAAAATTAAAAATCCCTCAACTTTACAGCACAATTCAAACTTAAATTGTTTTTCTATTTAAATACATTCAAGTTCATAAATGATTACAAAGAGTTCTTGTGTCTCTCTTTCTATATATATATATATATGTGTGTGTGTGTGTCTATGTATATGGATATACTTACAGATTATGTACACTCAGTGCCGTGCCATCTGCCACAAGGTTAATCCGCATGGATCATTGGCTTTAATCAGCCCACTTTGTTGCAAATGCTCAAGTCACATTTTTTTGTTAAATAAATGTATCATAAGTATCATTCCAAATCACAAACTGCAGATCAATGTTCTCTCATTGTGCAGAACTGACTAGAGGGTTGACCAGTATTGTACTTTACAGCTATTAAAATTACACGCTAAAATTATCCGATATTAATAGCATTGTTACAATATAAATTCTGATGCAGTTACATTAACAGACCCCCACGTATCTACAAATTTTTTTCATGAGAGTTCATGCTCAAAACATGTGAAAATGTAAAAATCTTGATATTATTACAGTACAGATATAGAAATTAGTATCAATCTCTGCACAATAAATTCAAGTTTAACCCCAACTATCAAAACCAAAAGGACTAAAAATCATTTTAACATTGAAGACTTTAGTTTAGATCCAAGATATTAAAATTAATTACAGATTTTTCATTGAGATTATATTACTGGGTATGTTTCATACTAAAGACTGTTGATCATATGACTCTGTACCCGCATTTCTATTGACAGCGTAAAGCATTACAGAGTATAAGCTAGTCTCAGTCACAGAAACACCTTAAATTGTGTATTTCAGAAATTCCAAATAACTCTTGACTTAGATTCATGCAGTTTTCAGCATTTTAATGAAGAACAAGAGAAACCGAAATGCTACTGTTCATTTATTGCTGGCTGAAGTGCTCCTTTCTCTGTTAAATAGGATTTCAGAATGTTGTAAATATGTAACTGCTGTTCTGGTTGAAGTACTAACAGCTGCTGCAAGACTTTGCTTGGATTTGGTCCTCTGCAAAAGACCAGAATGAAACAGAAGAACATTAGCTACAGATACTACTATCTTTATAACTGCATTACAATTTAGCATTCAAAACCCTATTGGGAATATTCGGGACAGAGAAAGACAGGAGAATGAAGGATTATGATGTATTTCCTTCATGTCTCTTTCTTCTTCTGCATGGTGCTACAGGAAGCTGAAATATCATTGGCATTCATACAACTCTACCTTTTTTCTCCCCCTAGCAGGTTTCAGAAATGAATGTGGGCTCAAGAATTCTTGAATTTTTAGAAATATTGTGCTCTCTTCTTTCTGCATCAGAAAGTAAGATGTTTTGCTGTGTGTAAAATTAGTCTATTAATCAACCTTTAAAAATAAACTTATGCATGAGTTCTCTCCAAAGGAGTATCCTGACTATGCATAAGAAATGCACTACTACTTTCTACTATCTGCTCAGAATTCCACACAATCGTGCAATCATGATGGAACTGAAGCAGAGACAGCTGATTATTCAAATGGCCAGCTATCACTGCGAAAATGTATGCACAAGCCAAAAATATAAAATCTTCCCTGTAAAAGTCAATTGTATTTTGGAGCTGGACTTTCCGATAGTTTTGACACGATAGTCACGTGAAGATATACACACACGAGTTAAAATAGGAAATTTTAAGGCTGGTTTTATGCCTACATTGTCAACAGCTGAAAAATAAAAATGAAAAATTAAAGGAGTATTTTGGAATCATTCCATTGATCGATTTTGTGGTTGCTGCTGATAGCAACACTTCAATCATTGCTAGTGCATCAATTGTGCGGGTCAGGTTTGAAGATTAGATATGCATAAATATCCCTTTAACGTAATCAGCAATTTCAGTTAACAGTTCCTCCCTCACGGATTCTGAGTGCAATATTCAACTCAAGAAATTTTCGCCAATGAACAGATATAGCCATGATGGGCACTGAAAAGTAATTCTTTTAGAAATACAGTTACTGTTGTAACAACAGGCTCAATGAGATCACTCTCATTCTTCTAAACTCCACAAAGTACAGTTCAAATTTATTTAAAATCTCAACTCAAACTAATCTAGTAAACCTTGAAATAATACACCCAATGCAAAAATATCCCTTCAAAAAGTACAGAGCTGAACTGCATAGATGCAATTGCATAGCACACAGAGCAAAGCAATGGCCGATTCAAACTAACCATTCCAAGCTTGTCTTTATGTTTTGAACTCCTCATTGGATTTACTGTGGATTATTTTAAATTCCAAACATATACGTTTGGAGCAGGAGAAGGCCACTGGCAATAATTTTCCAATCTTCCCTCAATTCAGAGATGGTGCCAGGGGATCGGCGAGTCGCAACGATTATATTCTCATTCAAAAAGAGTGTAAAGGCCGGTCCAGCATTTACAGACTCATGGGTTCAACTTTGATGGAGGGAAACTTCAAGAAAGAATTGTTCAAGATTGAACTAATAGTCACAGGGAGAAATGTGGACTGAATTTAGAAGAGTTTGCGTAGACTTGCTTAGGGAAAATCACGTGTATCCAAACAGAGATTTTGAAGAGGAACAGAAAGGTTTGATGAGAGCAAGGGGTGTAGATGTGGTGTACATGGAATTCCCAAAGGTGTTCTATAGAGTGCCACACAAACTTGAGCAAACTATGGTAATGGAAAGAAGGGACAGTAGTAACATGGATATAAAACTGACTGAAGGACACGAAACAGAACGTAGTGGTTAATGGGTATTTTTCAGGCTGGGCAAAGACTTATAGTTGAGTCCCCAGGAGTCAGTATTGGGGCTCTCGATTTTCCAGATAAAAATAAATGGGACAATTTCAAAGTGACATCACTTCAGAGAATTGTGAACTGTGAAAAGGACAGTGTAGAACTTCAAAAGGACATTGCCATCTGAATGGTGTCAGCAGTTAAGCTGGAAGTGATGTGGAAAAGTATAAAGCGATTTGTTTTGGAGCAAAGAGCATGGAGAAACTTTACAAAATAAAGGTTACTCTTCTAAAGAGTGTGCAGGAGCAGAAAGACATGGGTGCATATGCACAAAAATCATTTAAGGTGGTTGGACAGATAGAGCGAATTGTAAATAAAGCATACAGTATTCTAAAACTTCATTAAAATGTGCACAGAGGATGCAACAGCAGGGAAATTATGATGAACTTACATAAGACACCAGTTAGACCTTAACTGGAATATTGTGTACGTTTCTGGGCATCACACTATGGGAAAGATATGAATGCTTTGGAGAGAGCACAGAAGAGGTTTGCAAGATTGGTACAAGGAATGAGAAACATCAGGAAAGATTGGAGAAGTTGTGACCATTTTTCTTGAAGAGGAGAAAGCTATGAGATTTGAGAGGAGCCTTCAAGGGTCTGAACAGAGATGGTAGAAGAAACTGTTCTCACTAAGAATCATCCAAAAACCAGAGGGCACAATTTTGAAACAAAAACAGAAATTGCTGAAGAAACTCAGCAAGTCTGGTAGCATCTATGGAGAGAAAGAAGAGTCAATATTTCAGATGCAGCAATCCTTCTTCAGAATGGATCGTAGCTCAGGAAAAGGTGGAATACATGCTGATGACAGGGGTGTGGGGAGGGGCAGGTACGTAAAGGAGTAAATGATAGGCAGAGGTGGACCCCAGACAGTGAGATATCAGCAGTCAGGCAGACAAAGTGATGAATAATGGTGAGCTGGGGAGAAAGAAAAACAGATAAGGAGGACCATTAATAGGTGAGAAAAGATTGGCTGTGATGATAGGGCCAGTAGTGTTGGGTGGGTAAAGGACATGGAAGGTGGTGCTCAGGTCCTACAGTTATTGAACTCTGTGTTCAGTCCTGAAGTCTCCTAGGAGAAAATGAGATATTGTTCTTTCAGCTAGCACTGAGCCTCGCTGATGCACTACAGCAGGCTATCAGTAGCTCATGGTCATTTCTGCCATCAGAATGGAGGTATTCCACAAAGAAGCCATCCAGCCTGGGTTTCACCTCCCCAGTGTCGAGCAGGCCACATTGCGAGCAGCTAATACAGTAGATTAGACAATGAACTCCAGGTAAATTACATTTTTTTTACCGAGAAGGTGCACATGGAGGCTTGGATAGTGAGAAGTAGGCGGGTAAATCAGCAGGTGTAAAACCTTCTGCAATTGCAGGGGAAGGTGCTGTGGGGATGTGGGGAGGTGTTGGGAGTGGACCACGGTGCCCCAGAGGGAAAGGTCCCTGCATAAGTCTGACAAGGGACGAAAGGGGAAAAACCGTGTCTGGTCATGGCATGCAGCTAGAGTATTGGAAATGGAAGCTTATGATCCTTTGGATGTGGATGCCGGCAGAGTGGAAAGTGAGGACCAGGGGACCCTGTTGCTGTTGTTGGAGGGAAGAGAGGAAGTAATGGCAGAGGTGGGGGAAATGAGTCAGACACAGCTAAGGGCCTGTCAACCACAGTGGTGGCAAACCCTGGGTTGAGTAAAAAAACTGGACATTTCTGAAGCCACCCTGCCGAAGGTGGCACCATCAGAACAATTGCAATGGAGATGAAAAAACTGGAAGAATGGAATGGAATCCTTACAGGAAACAGGGTTTGAGGAGGTACAGTCCAGGTAACTGTGGGAGTTTGTGATGGATGTCAGTGGCCAGCTTATCCCCAGAAAAGTAAACAGATGTTGAGGGAAGGAAGGGAGGAGTTAGAAATGGACCAGGTTGGAAATTGGAAGAAAAATTGATAACCTTTTCCAATTGTGGACGAGAGACAGGAAAGCACCACCAATGCTGATGATGTAATTGATAAACCAGAGAAACATTTGTGGGGAAGGACCCCAGCAGGATTGGATCAAGTAATGTTCCACAAATCCCACAAAGTGACAAGCATAACTGGGATCTTGCAGGCACCTGTGCTCACATCTTTGATGTGAAGAAAGTAAGAAGACTCAAAGGAAAAATTGTTCAAAGCGAGGACAAACTCAACCGGGGTGGGGGCAAAGAGGGTTGTGAAGGATGGAGACAGTTCAAGGCTTTTTCCCCAGGGAGACAGATCCCGTGATGGGGGATGGATGTGTAAAGGGCCTGCACTTATTTGGTGAAAAGGAGGTGGCTGGTGCCCACAATCTGGAAACTCTGAAATTGATGTAAAAAGTCTGAACAATCACAGATATAAGGGAAAGAGACTAGACAATGGGAGAGAAAGAAAACAAATTGAATTAAACTAAGAGGATTTCACTAGACAAGAGTCAATTCCCTGCCCCACAGACCTCTTCACCAACCTCCACATCCTTGATGTGCGCTGGAAACTGACTCCACTTTTGTCCTCCAAAGTCCAATCCAGACTTCTTCATCAAACCTGCTGACACTGGTGTTCACTTACCAACCTCTACATTGTGGAGGCTGAGCACCAGCTCTTGGACAACTCCTCCTAAGCACTTCTGGACCATACCACCACCACTGAACATCAGGCTAATCTCATCTTATCTGGTGATCTCCCCACAACAGCCAACACATTCACAGACCCACAGCACTTCTTTCTTATTCTCAAAATCAATAAACAGGACTATCCAGGAAGACCCATTGTTTCTGCCTGCTCCTGCCCTATGGAACTCACCTGATAAAGCTGGTAATGTAAACATGGACAAAAGTAGCCATCAGATACTGACAATCAAAACGATCCATAATCCCACCATGTCCTGGAATAGTGTCAGCAAAATCCTGCAGAAAATACAAGTCAAACTTCACAGGCAGAAAAAAGTAAAAATGTTCCACAAGTGATCACTTCATTCCATTTTAACAAGTTATTCAATTTGTTCAGAGTCCAAATTTTCCTTCATCTCTACATTTTATGCACTTGTTTTCTAAGATTCTGTCTTTTTTTTATATACACCATCTTAAAAGTACCAGACTCCTCTCTCTCCACATGATATTAAACATGATATGATTAAGACAGGAGATAGCTAAATAGTTGCTACACTACTACCATCAATAAATGTTTATATATCAACCTCAAAAGAGAAACATCTTGCTTTAACTCAGTATTACTATTCATAGGAACAAGCTTCTTGGAAATTCACAAGATACTGCTTGACAGTTTTAAGCAAATGTTCATTGGTACATAAATGTGTTTCATGGTTGTAACACTGTTACTGAACATGTAAATCTCACAGTTGGTGAATTTTGCAAAGTACGTTCATTAAGAGACAAACACAAAATCAAAATGAGAAAACATCTCAGAAAACTAAGTCAAATAGAGATAGAGCTCAATTCTATTCTGGCAGAAATCAAGTTTTGACCACAAAAGGTTTAATTGCTGACAGCCACATAACACTATGAAGTTTGTTAAAGAGGAGAGTTGTTGAGGTGAAAAAACGTAAATTAAGATGAAAGTACTTAATCATCTTCTTGACTTTCAAATCCATACAAAAGTTAAAAGTTATTTTAATCTTCAAAGCTGAATAGTCATTTAAAAGTTTGAATAAATGAGAAAAATAGAAGAGTTTATTATTTAAGCATGGTCCTCCTTGAAATCATTAGTTTTAAAAACACTGTACATTACACTGAGCTAAAATAGAAAATTAACACAATGGTGATACTTGCTTTGATTTTGAAAGCTCGTTTGAATCCACTGGCGAAGAAACCTCCAAAAGGCCCAATCAAAGATGCAAACGTAGAAAGAGCGATGCTATGTATCTGAAATGGGTATAGATGCACAGTTTCCTGTGAGCGGGGGGGTGTGGGAGGAAAATCAGATCACAATTAAGGAAATAAAATCTGAACTGCTTGGTCTCAGATTGAAAAATGATTAAGCAGTGGGCCACAGATTTCTCTGGGTTGGATTTATCAAGGGCACATAGCAGTATGCATGATAGCCTGCATTTAAAAGTTGTCCTATTGAACATTAAACTCAAGCAACAATTGTTTCGGCAGTGAAATCTTAATACGCAAGAGCATTAAGCAAACTCAAGTTCCCTTTACAAACTTCCTTCCATAGCATATCTATTATTTCCACCAATTATAGACTATTTATAAAATAACATTGCACATATGAGCTGTACAAACTCAGTTTCCACTCTTAGAATGTGAAATTCATTTCCTTAACCTAACGTATGCCACTTCCAACCATGCTTTGTCAATGCCATCAACTTCTCCCCCTCTCGACACTGTTTTAATACAATTGAATACGCCCTACATTTGCATCATTCTGAAAACATCGTCACATCTGACCAATTTGTCCTCTCCAGGTCCGTTTTCACATAGGTTGCGAACCAAAACATTCTCACCGGGGCGGCATGGTCGCTTAGTGGTTAGCACTGTGGCCTCACAGCGCCAGGGACCCAGGATTAATTCCCACCTCCGGTGACCGTCTGTGTGGAGTTTGCACATTCTCCCCGTGTCTATGTGGGTTTCCTCCGGGTGCTCCGGTTTCTTCCCTCAGTCCAGATGTGCAGGTCAGGTGAATTGGCCATGCTAAATTGCCAATAGTGTTAGGTGCGTTAGTCAGAGGGAAATGGGTCTGGATGGGTTACTCTTCAGAGTGTCGCTGTGGACTGGTTGGGCCAAAGGGCCTGTTTTCACACTGTAAATAATCTAATCTAATATTTCCTTTTCTCACACATTCCTACTGGAATTTATCCAACTTGATTTCTTTCTTTAAAAGTTGCTCCCAGGCTGAGTGTTTCCGTGGTGAGAGTAGTTTTTATTGCCCATGACTAATGGCCCTCAACAATGCGGTGACAACCCACCTTAGAATTACTACAGTTTACATGGCACCTGCTGTGCAGAGGGAGAGTAAGCTCCACGATTGTGACCTCGTGAAAGTGAAGTAATGGCAATATAATTCCAAGTCATGACTTGGCAGCAGCATTGTTCCAATCGGTCTGTTGCCTTTGGCCTCCTTGATGATAGAAATCACAAGGTTGGAAGGGAAGTATTATGAAAGCAGACTCTGAGTTACTGCAGTGAATGTAGATGATGCATGCTGCTGTGACTGTGCTGGTACAGGAGGGATTGAATGGTTAATATGGTGGATGGGGTGCCAATCAAGTGGGCTTGACCTGAACGGTGTTGAGGTTCTTGAGAAATCACAAGGTTAGTTACTCATAGCAGAAACCCCAGCATTTAATCTGCACTGCTTCTGCAGTATTTTTTATGGTTGGCCCAGCTAAGATTCTGGCCAATGGTAACTTCCAGGATGCTGATTATGGAAGATTCAGCATTAGTAATGTCATTATGAGTCAAGGGGAGATGGTTATCGACTAGCTGAGCTTTTCCAACCATTTCTATTTTAGTCCCTGATTTACATCATCTGCAGTTCTTTCAGTATTTTTTTTAATTGACTCGCACTTGTTTGACATGTAGGTCACTTGCCCATTTTCTGCCCAAGCCTGAACGTTGTCCAAATCTTGCTTTGGCAGTTACAGCCTCAGTATGCAAAAAGAGTCACAAATATAATTCAGCACTACAATCATCAAAAAACATCTCCAATTCACCATATCATTATTTAGCTAATAGAATCTTTTGAACCCGAGATAACTGAACCCAAACTTTTACTATCTTCCTTAATATCTTGGTATGACTCCAAACACAGGAAAACTATTCCATTGAGTCCCATCAACTTCTGTTTGGACTCTTTGGTGCGACTATTGGTCAAATGCTGCCTTGGTGTTAAGGACAGTCATTGTCAACTGACCTCTGAAATTCAGTTTTTTTGTCCATGTTTGGACTGTTACGCCTCACAGTGATACAGCGCTGGAAATCAAACCCTGCTACTCCCAGAGTTTTCACCAAAGTAAAGATTTTAATAAGAACACAAAATTCCCCCATTTACATGTTTTTTGAAGATCCAGGTTGTGAAAAAGCATGGAGCAGGTTTCTACACTTAACAAGAATTACTATTTATTATAAATAAATAATTTGTAGCAACAAGTAAATAGTACGAACCATCGTTTTATACGTATATAGAACTCCACTAGTTATAAACTCCCACTTTTACACACCCACCCACAGGGAAAAAATAAACATAGGTTTTGTAGATGGAGGGAACAACTAGGAATGTAGTTGACTGGTCCCTGTGCACATGATCTGCTGAGATGGCTGTTGTCGATCAGAACACTGTTTTCAATCTTCCTTCTCTGGATACTTGTATTGGTTTATAGGAAGTGTAGGGTGGCTGACTCACACTTTAGGTTAGAGGCTATTTCACAACTTAAAGCAACTCCTGGAGGAAGAATAAACTGGTTTTCTTTAGGCTTAAAGTGGGTTTTACTGCAGAGAACAGAAAGTTCCTGAGCTGCTGGAGACCTGATGGCTTCTCACTATCATGTTCACATCCCCAAGCTGTTCAGCTGCCTGGAGAACCAATCACATAGTTGCTGGCAGACAGAACACTTTTTTTGATATTAATAACTGGACACAAGACTACATTACAATCAGGTGCTTGCTGCTAGTTGAATCATCTTTTGTACATATCCTTGGCCTCAGCTCATCTGCATCTTCTCCTACTAGTGCTTAAACCAGCAGCTGTGTAAAACAGTGCTTATGAGTAATTATTTAGCAATCCCTGTATTTTTTTTTTTAAAAAACAGTTCATCTTATTCCAGTCTGCAATTAAACACACAGAAAAATAAAAATACAAATACAGAGTATTTACAAGACCAAGGCAGTTGAGATTTGGAGCAAGATTTCCTAACTAAAATCCAGATTGAACGACAATGAGCAGGTTATGTTGAGATTACCACTCAGGACACCTTGCATCACTTCAAATCCGTCAAAGGGCCTTGAAACATTGTCTCTGTGTCCCTCTCTACAGATATCGAGCTTTTCAAACACTTTGATTTTTCCTTATATCATTTCATTTGACTGAAAGCAAAATTGAAGAAAGATACTTGGCCAGAATGTAAATTTTCTGATTTTTGTGGACATATCCAGACATATCCAGGCAAATTTCCACTTTACTGATTCATCCAAAACATTGAGATTCAAGAATAATTAGTTTTCACTGTGATCAACTGCTCACAATGTCTAGTTTCCTTGACATTAACAACTTCTGTTTCTCGTGAGAGTCCATCTCTGTGTATAGGACTCTCATTTTTCCACTCATGAGTTTTCCAATATAACTGTCACATATCTCAAACATATTTGTAAAATAATCAGTTTATTCATCATATTTAACATTCTGCTTATTACTAAAGTAGGTCACAATCACAGTCAGATTCCACTATACTTTAAGAGCACTCAAACCTGTGTCTCAGCATTACCAACGAATATAAAGCAATTGCTGTAACAATCAACTGGTTTTTCAACATCAAATCTTTGAAGAGTTGATTTTTTTTTCTGCTCAATGTCAACACAACTAAATTTCGCTGTTTGATTCCTGCCTCAACATGGTTCTGGGTTCCATTTCATCAATTTCCTAGAATTCATGGTCATGATAAATTCTGCGGCCCATAAATTTGACAATCTGTTTAACCCTAAAATTAGCTTTCTGTCTACATGATATCTGTAATCATAATCTGCTTTCCACATATTCATCTCTATCTTGGTCAGTGCTATTTCAATTATGCCCCGATCATTCCTCCATTCATCCTTTGATGCAGTATTTAAAGCATCGCTAGAAGCAGCTGTAAACTTTTACAAAAATGACATTCCTCACCCATCCAAGAATAGACTGAAGTACAGATGGGAGTGTGTATTCCTGCAGATGGAACAAGACTGAAGGATCACAGTCAACTATAAAGCTGTTAGTTTCACTGCTGTATTCCACTGGACATACAAAGTAATTGTATCTTGACAATGCGTAGGAAAACTGGAAAAGAAAAATGAAAAACAAATTGTTCAAAATATTTTTGAAGAACAATTGGACTTCTTTAAATCATTTTTTTCCAAAATTACATGGATGTTATTGAACTATAAATAGTAAATTCAAACTTTTAAATTTTGGTTTGTGTGTCTGTGGATGCATGGTAACTTAAAGAGTCCATGCACAACAAAAAAAAAGGGTTTGTGGGTTAGACCATTATAATGTGAATCACCTATCTCTACTTTCTATAAAAATATGAAATGAGAAATACTCAACATACCAGAAATCCAAACACAACAGTTGCAAAGAAACCACCAATGAAACCTTCCCAAGTCTTCTTTGGAGACAACTGTAAAATGGAATAGATTAAACTCAGTACGTCATCTGTTATAAATATATTTGATTTCAAATGCCCCCAAAGTGCCTGAAAATATTATACAATGGACTGAATCTTTCACCCAATGCTGACTGCATTATGATGGAGGCTGAAAAATTGCACCATTGCCCTGGTCTCATTATTCTGTGGATCACAGCATACAAGTACTTTTCTACGTTACCAAGATGATCGATTAAATTTCTTATCCAAATTAGCTGAAGCGAAAAGATCAACTCGGTTTCTTAATGAACATACCAATTTGTTATCAAAACAAGACTTATTCAATAAAGATGAAATATCTAGTTAACTTAGAGTCAGTAATATAGAAGTATAAATGCTTATTTCTATAAATAACCCAGAATACAAACAAAACATGCAAACACAAAATCATACTCTTCAGGAAAAGAGAAAAAAAATTTGCAGAAATTGGCCGTCTGGAAAAAAAAACATTTCAGGTAAAAAGATAAAACTTAGGATGTCCCAGCTTCTGCTGCATGTCCTGGCACATGTGGACTCCAAAGTCTTGTCAACATGGCTTGCTCAGGAAAGAAAACATTGAGATATTCTGAAGAGTCACCAGACTCGAAACATTAACCCAGTTTTCTTCCCACAGATGCTGCCAGAGCTGCTGAGTTTTACCAATAATTTGTTTTGTTTCAGAACACCTGCAGCCACAATTCCTTTACATTACAACTATGAGCTGCTCTTTTAGACACTCTTTCAAAAGGAGCAATAAGGATTGCATTCTTAACCTATGTAGAGGATTTTCATTTCAGGAATCAGAGACATCAGCTGGATAGCTTGTTTATAACTTAGTCATCTCAGCTTAGTCTCAACAGGCTTTGCTCCAACTTAGCTTGGTCTAATACAGTTGCCCTCTAACTGAAATAGATAAATCAAGAACCTCTCCAAACCTAAAACTATTCAAATAACAGCCCCAGTAGTGTCAATGGCAAGCATGTATGACCAGGCATGCGATCTCTAGGAAGCCTTGTTTAAACAAAATCTCTACACTAAACATCAAAGGACCACTTTTAAAGAAACCAAGGTTGTCTGTAAAACTTGAAATAATTCTTCGAAACTAAGTCCTCCAACCAATACTAAACATCTTTGGAGCAATTTAATTTCTGTCAGTTCCAACATTTCTTGTTCACCATTCCTCTCAATTTGACAGCTCTTACTGACTATTACCAAAAATTACAATTCACACAAAATGTTAATAATCCCCATATTGCATTTACACAGTCATTGCTCATTTGCAAGTATCATTTTGACAAATTTGTGATTGAGTATTAAGTTTTAAGTATCTGAACCTTTCTAAACAACAAATAATACTATAATTAATCATCAAATCACATTAAGATTTAACAGAAAATCCCAACTGGCTACAGTGATTATTATGTCCCACTCAATAAAGTGCAAGTTACAATAGATGGACCGATTTGCATTTATATTACATTTTCCATGACCTCAGGAGGTCCTGAAGAGTGTTATAGCCAGAGCCAGTTAAACATTTTTAAAGTATAGTTCCTGTTGTAATGCAGAAAACAAGACAATCAATTTAATTAAGAGATAAACATTGACCAGGCATGACAGCTTGCCTGTTTATTAAAATAATGCTGCAGATCTTTAATATGACAGGCCCTTGCTTGAACAGTACATTTAAACGGGAGCACCACTTCAGAGTGCAGCACTCTCTCAGTATTGCATAAGATGTAGCCATAAATCTCAAAACTTAAGCTAACCTATTGTGCAATAAACATGGAATGACACCGAATGACAACAGATTAGATTAGATTCCCTACAGTGTGGAAACAAGCCCTTCAACTCAACAAGTCCATACCTACCCTGCGAAGAGTAACCCACCCAGACCGATTTCCCTCTGACTAATGCACCTATCACTATGGGCAATTTAGCATGGTCAATTCACCTGACCTGCACATCTTTGGACTGTGGGAGGAAACCCACACAGACACGGATCAATATGATCAAAACAGAATCTCTTCAGAAACCAATAAGTTTCAAAATGTTTTGGTAGCACTTGTTTTGATCTCAATCCACAATTTTAAAAAGGCTATTTCAAAGAAACAGATGTTTGCTTTTTAAAAAAAGAAAGTTGTTTGGGATATTTCCTCCATCTTCAAAAATCCCATGACTACTCCCCACTAAAAATAGTGTTAAGGAGTTGAACTATTTGGAAATAAAAGCTAGGAAGACACAATAAACCTACACATAAAAAAGCTAAGTGGTACTTTCTATCAACATGCTGCCAACAGTTCAAACAGACCACACAACTGAGAAATGTGATGAATGAATTTCAATACCTGTGCAATGCCCCAGCAACTGGATGATCCAATCAATGTATTTCTTCATTCATGGAATTTGGGCATCGCTGGCAGGACCAGCATTTATTGCCCAGTTTTTCATAAGAGTAAGCACACAGTTTGTAGTGATTGGAACAATATCAGCCAGGTCGATCTCAATCTCATTGAAAATGAAGTTGTTAACCCAGTCCAATCAGGGAGTGCTAGCTGATAAATATAAACAGTAGTGTTGGGATTTGAGGTTTGTCCTAATCTCCCTGAAAACTGGTTGAACTGGTTTGGGTTTTGGCTTTGCTGCCCTTTCCGCTGTATATAGTAATTTTTCTTATGGACTGCTGCTTTCTGTTTATTGTTAACTGTATTTTGTACTGTTTAATACAATAAAAAAAAAATAGGAGTGTTAGAGGTTCTGCTCACTTTAGGAGCCAGCTCTGGGTTAGCTGGTTCAATGTCACCCACTATGCACGAGTAAACAAAGGGTGACTTGGTGACGGAATACCAGCCTTCATCTGGTTATTTCACAACCATATTCATCCAGACTGAAAAACTCAAATATCCTTTTGATGAGATTCTGTAATTGGATGAGTGAGCTAATAACTAAACAAGTGTACAATTTATGATAATCAGTCAGGCTTGAAACATGGTGCTCATATATGCTTGCTGGAAATGACACGCATTCATCATTTGCAGGAACCTGTTCTCTGAAAATGAAAGGAATTTATTTAAGGATTGTACCTTTAATGAAATATGAGAAGCTTGGAAGCCTATAAGCTTCCAAATACTTTGCAGCAGCAATGAGTTGGCCAATCAATTCTGATTTACTAACTAGTATCCTTTCTCCATGTAGCTAATCATTTGAAATTTGGCGCTCTTGCATTTGTCCGGATGAGCACAAGACTTTGGAAATATGTTCCCGTTTTCAGCAATATTCTGCACTATCAAGTGACAGTTCAAATAGAGTCTTCTGTTAATTTAAAAAGTGTAAATTGCAATTAGATACACAAGAATAAAACTTAATATTTTGTGCAACATTGACCTAGCACTCATCCTACGAATAATTAAAATTACATGCTCAATTGCATCATCATCATCATTTTAGGATTACTTTCCACAGGATGCCTTACCTTAATTAATGGAGTCCTCCCAAAGAAGAAGCCAAATAGGTATGCCATTATATCATTGCAAATTACAATTGAGATTGGAACAATAAACCTAGAATAAAATATATTTTTTAAGAAGTTCAGTCACTGAACACAAAGCAGCTGGAAATGTTCACAGCATTTTTGGCTTTTATTCACTTTCTACTGAATATAGTGGCATCTACCATAAACAAGAAGATTGAAAGTAGAGACTCAATGTTTTGCATCTATCACATGGGACAGTACAATCCAACCACCGGATTTCACAGATATGTATGTTATGAAGTTAAAGGCATGTACAGTACCTTTAAGAGACAGAGAATGCTTTTCTGAACTCAGAGATTACAAGCACCTGTATATACAACTAGATAACAGTCCCAGAGTATACTGGAAAATTGAAAATACGTAACATTTGACTGTGAAATGGATACCTGAGTTTTAGGTTGCTGTTTTGACAACAATTTGAATTTAATCAGTTTAACTTATGCCCCAGGAAACTAAAACCCAATCAGGTTTGAATTCATTGTTTTGCCAACATCGAACCAGTGAGATGATCTGATGTTGGGGTATAAGAATGCAGACATTTTGAAAATTGGTCAGATAGCCAAAGATCTAACTGCCCATCTAACATTTTGCTCTCAAAGAAATTAGAAAATACTATCAATGATATATTTTCATGTAAAACATACTCAGAGTAAAAATGATGTCCAGAGAGATCAGCAGCTGGAAGTCTGAAGACAGCAGAGAAGATATAGTTAAAGCTATACTTCTAAAATTGATTAACATTAATCAAACTACTGCTTTTCATCACTTATATAAATGATTTAGATCTGAACATAGGAGGTTTGGTTGGTAAGTTTGCAGATGACACCAAAATTGGAGTTAGCTACCTCAGAGTGGAAAGGGATCTTGATCAAATGGGGCAATGGGCCAAGGAGTGACAGATGGAGTTTAATTTAGGCTGCTGATCTCTCTGGGTTGTCTTTTTTTTTTTAATTGTGAGTATGTTTTACATGAAAAGGTATCTTTGTTAGAGAGTGTTTTCTAATTTCTTTGATAGCAAGATGTTAGATGGGCAGTTAGCTCTCTGGCAGTTGCTATCTGACCAATTTTCAAATGTTCACAATCTTATATACCCCAACTTCGGATCATCTCATTGGTTTGAGATGCTGCATTTTGGAAAGGCAAATCAGGGCAGGACATATACACTTAATGGTAAGGTCCTGGGGTGTATTGCTGAACAAAGAGACCTAGGAGTGCTGGTACCTCCTATGTTCCTTGAAAGTGGAGTTGCAGGTGAAGACATTGTTTTGGTATGCTTTCCTTTATTGTTCAGAGCTTAGAGTATAGCAGTTGGGAGATCATGTTGTGGCTGTACAGGACATTCGTTCGGCCACTTGTGGAATATTATGTGCAATTCTGGTCTGCCTCCTACAGTAAGGGTGTTATGAAACTTGAAATGGTTCACAGAAGATTAACAAGGATGTTGTCAGGGTTGGAGGGTTTGAGCTATAAGGAGAAACTGAATAGGCTGGGTCTGTTTTCCTAGGAATGGAGACTGAGGGGTGACCTTATAGACGTTTATAAAATCATGAGGAGCACGGATAGGGTAAATAGACAAGGTCTTTTCCCTGGGTTGGGGAGTCCAGAACTAGAGGGCACAGGCTTAGGGTGAGGGGGGAAAAATTTAAAGGACCTTAAGGGCAACTTCTTCACAGAGAGGGTAGTGTGCGTATGGAATGAGCTGCCAGAGGAAGTGATGGAGGTTGGTACTATTACAACATTCAAAAAGGCATCTGGATGGGAATATGAAGAGAAGGGTTTAGAGGCATATGGGCCAAGTGCTGGCAAATGGAACTAAATTAATTTAGGATATCTGTTGGCATGGATGAGTTGGATTGACAGGTCTGTTTCCGAAGTGTACATCTCTATGATTCTAACTGGGGGTGAAGAATCAAAATTGCCTGAAGTTGATCTGTAAAAGGACAGAATGAATTCAGCATGTTAACTTAAAGGAACATAAAGAAAAATAAGATGAAAATAGAAACCGAGATTTAAAACAAATATGCAAAATTCTTTGAGAAGCTGGATGTGGAAGGGAAAGAATCACAATTCACTTACCAGATCATGCCTTCAAATAAATTTTGGATTACCAGATGAGACTGAGTAACAATAATCAGCAACGTTACGTGAGTCCAGCCAAACTGTAAACATAAACAAAATGACTTGCATTCCAAAATATACCTTTGCAATTAAAACAACCTTCACATTTCACAAGATTGCCATCCTTATTGATTAAATAGATTCATGCTCAAGACTGGACTACCTTCAGGTCAAAATTCCTTACCAAACTATCTAGAAATGCTTTAACTGACTGTTCAAGATGCTATTTCTCTCTATTGAAGTACTTCTGCATTTATTTGTCCATTTTGATTCCCTATGTTCAGTGATATGCCTTTTTATTTTCTGTACATGTCACTAAAATTGTGGGTAACACTAAATTAAGGCAGCATGCAAAACCAAGAACACAGGATATTTCTAGGGAAATATATACATAGGTTGGGAAGCT
Source organism: Chiloscyllium plagiosum (assembly GCF_037043375.1). Lineage (NCBI taxonomy): Eukaryota > Metazoa > Chordata > Chondrichthyes > Orectolobiformes > Hemiscylliidae > Chiloscyllium > Chiloscyllium plagiosum. The sequence goes on along the minus strand of NW_028270139.1, from coordinate 36,662,613 downwards.
CTGCTCAAATTAGTGCTGGGGGTCACAAAATCACCAGATTAGATCTCAGATCCATCTACCAAGACTGTGCCCTGCGCTGATACAAATGGGCCCTGCTCTGTCTCTCTCCAAGGCATGACAAAAGTGATCACTGACGATGCAGTGGGCAGGGAGGCTTTGTAAACATACTGTGTAAGCCACAAACCTAAAATAATGTTTCACCAAGCAGAACAGTAGCTGTGGGCCTTCTCCCAGTAAGAGAAGTTAATAACTGCTTTATTTTTCAGAGGAAATATGAAACAAAGGTGTGGTAGCCGCCTTTGTAGGGGTCAAAGTGCAACAGCATGCAATCACAGTCATGCTGGGCCAGAAAGCAGGAAGGCGGACATTCACTGAATAATTTACTGCATTTGCCACATTAAGTGGGGTCACATTAAAAAGAACTTTGGAAGGCGCTAGCTTAGGGGAATGGCCAGATATATGATGAAGAAATTTCTGGGTTTCTAAAACCAGTTTTGGGTGTGTAAGAAAGGACACTGAAATAAATACAGAAGTGATAATGAATCTGCAGAGGATATTGGTAACTTTAACAATTCAAAGGAAGGATACAGTAGATATGAGAAATGCACAATATAGAATCACTTAAGATAATGAAAAGGCTATGAAAATGCTGCTTCCTGCTCCCAACCAGAATACAAATAGTTAATCAATTTTGTTTCTTTCAACTTCACCTGGTCCATCTCTTACTTCACTTGCTTTCACTGACTCAGTTTCCATTTCTGAAAATATGTCCACCAATGTCTTCTACAAATGTGGCACCTACAGCTACCTCCAGTACATTTTTTCACACACTGTTTCCTGTAAAGATTCCAAATAGTTCTCCAGTTCCTTTGTCTCTGTCACATCTGTTCCCATGACACCACTTTCCATCAGGGTGCCCCCAACATGATCGCCATTTTCTTCAACTAAGGATTCCCCAAAACTGTTGCAGACTGGGTCCTCAACTCTGTTTCAACTATCTCCCACACTTCTGCCATCACTCCCTCCCAGAAGAAGATGGTTCCCCTTGTCCTCATGTTCCACTGCACCAGAAATCCATATTCAAGGGATCTTTCTCCGCCAATCCTGCCTCAACCAAGACAACACTTTCCTTCAACTATCAATAGTCTGCAAGGACGGTTTTCTTTGCAGCACCTGATCCATTTCTCTATCTCACATAACTCTCTCATTCCCTCATAGCACCTTCGTATGCAATCGCAGAAGGTCTAACATTTGCCTATTCACCTCCTTCCTCCTTACTGTCCAAGGCTAAGGGAAGCAATGTTTTACTTGTATTTCTTTCAATATAATCTACCATATTCTTTATTCACAATATGGTTTCCTTTATATTACTCAGATAAACCTCTAAATGGTTTAGAGGTAGTAGTTAAGTTTCTGATGGCAGATAAGCCTGGAAAACTGCGCAGGTCACGTTCCCAACTCTCAATAAAAGGAAAACCAAACAATATTAACAGCACTACAGGAAAGATCTGATTATTGTGTATTCTATACTATACGATATGGTAATATGAACTTGCAGGAACCTCAATCAGGAGGAAGAGGAGGCAGCATAATCCGCATCTCATGACAAGAATGTTGGAGATGGAGATATGGAGACTGAACATGAAGGGAGTTCAGAGCATCTGTGTGTTGCTGATATCAGAGTTGAAGGCACAGGAGACAAGGGAAAATATCACCCTTCTCACTGGTCTCCAATAAGGGACAACTGCTTACAAGCCTTACTGTCTGGCCACATGTCCTCACATGGACAGTTATTAAAGTTATACATGCACCTCAAATGGCCAGAATAGTAGCTAAATCCATAGATGACACAAAGATAGGTAGGGAACTATTTTGTGAAGATGACGTAAGGAGCGTGCTGATAAATATAGATAGGCAAAAATTTGACAGATGAAGTACAATGTGGAAGTAGGTAAAATTGCACACTTTGGCAGGAAGAATTAAAAAAGCAGAAAACTATTTAACAGAGCTGTACAATTGCCACAAAGTGGTATTCTCTTGTATGAGTCATAAAAAGTTAGGATCCAGCTAGTGCTTAATCAATGTGGCTAAGGAGATGTTGTACTTTATTGTGAGAAGAATTTAAACGTAAAAGGATGTTATGCTTTACTTATAAAGGGCATGGATGAGACTACATCTCAAAAACTGTGTTATTTTGGTCTCCATTATATAAAGAAGTGATATAAATACATTACAGGTGGGTCAAAAGAGGTTTACTCTTGGTACCTTAAATTGATACTTGGAATGAATGGGCAAACTTACGAGAGTAGGTTGGACAGGCTGGGCTTGCTTCCACTAGAGTTTGGAAGAGTGTGGGGTGACTTGAATGAAATGTACACAATTTGGAATGATGCTGGTTCCTTCCTTGTGGCTATGTTCGGAACTAGGGTGCAGGGTTTTGAAATTATGGGTTGCTCTTTTAATACACAGATGAGATTTTTTTTAACTTCAGAGGTCTGCCTGCTTTTTGGAATGCTCTGCCTCAGTGAAGCAGAGTTAGAACACAGAACACTAGAAAAAGACAATGTGGTCGAGGAGAATACTGAAATACAGGCTACTAGACTAAATGGGATTGAGGTTGTAAGAAGGTGATGTTAGCAATTCCGCGAAGTGTGAAAATAGATAAGTCCTCTGGGCCAGATGGGATTTATCCTAGGATTCACTGGGAAGCCAGGGAGGAGATTCCTGAGCCTTTGGTTTTGATCTTTATGTCGTCATTATCTACAGGAATAGTGCCAGAAGACTGGAGGATAGCAAATGTTGTTCCCTTGTTCAAGAAGGGGAGTAGAGAAAACCCTGGAAATTGTAGACCTGTGAAATTACTTTGGTTGTGCGTAAAACATTGTAAAAGGTTATAACAGATAGGATTTATAATCAGCTATAGAGGAATAAGGCGATTAGGGATAGTCAACACGGTTTTGTGAAGGGTAAGTCGTGCCTCATAGACCTTATTGAGTTCTTTGAGAAGATGACCCAACAAGTGGAAGAGAGTAAAGCGGTTGATACGGTGTATATGGATTTCAGTAAGGTGTTTGATAAGGTGCCCCACAATAGGCTACTGCACAAAATACGATGGCATTGGAATCAAGGGTGATTTAGCTGTGTGGATCAGAAATTGGCTAGCTGAAAGATGACAGAAGGTGGTGAGTGATGGGAAATATTCATCCTGCAGTTCAGTTACTAGTGGGGTACCACAAGTATCTGTTTTGGGTCCACTGTTGTTTGTCATTTATATAAACGACCTGGATGAGGGCATAGAAGGATGGGTTAGTAAACTTACGATGACACTAAGGTCAGTAGAGTTATAGATAGTGATTAAGGATGTTGCAGGTTACAAAGGGACACAGATAAGCTGCAGAGCTGATCTGAGAGTTGGCAAATGGAGATTAATGCAGAAAAGTGTGAGGTGATTCACTTTGGAAAGAGTAACAGGAATGCAGAGTACTGAGCTAATGAGAAGATTCTTGGTGGTGTAGATGAGCAGAGAAATCTTCGTGTCCATGTACATAGATTCTTGAAAGTTGTCACTCAGGTTGATACGGTTGTTAAGAAGTCATACGGTGTGTTAGCTTTTTTGGGTAGGGGGATTGAGTTTTGGAACCAATGCTGCAGCTGTACAAAACTCTGGTGCGGTCACATTTGCAGTTTTGCATACAGTTCTGGTTATCGCATTATAGGAAGGATGTGGAAGCTTTGGAAAGGGTTCAAAGGAGATTTACTAGAAGGTTGCCTGGTATGGAGGGAAGGTCTTACGAGGAAAGACTGAGGGACTTGAGGCTGTTCTCATTAAAGAGAAGGAGGCTGAGAGGCAACTTAATTAAGACAGATAAGATAATCAGAGGGTTAGATAGGTTGGACAGTGACAGCCTTTTTCCTCTGATGGTGATGGCTAGCATGAGGGGACAAAGCTTTAAATTGAGGGGTAATAGATATAAGACAGATGTCAGAGGTAGTTTCTTTACAGAGAGCAGTAGGGCATGTTCTATGTTCTATAGAACAGTACAGCACAGGAACAGGCCTTCAGCCCAGCGTGTCTGGACCAACATGATGCCATTCTAAACTAATTCTACCTACCTGCACATAGTCTGTACCCCTCTATTCCCTGCTTGTTTATGTGTTTGTCTAAATAGCTCTTAAGTCTTGCTAACATATTTGCTTCTACTACTTCCCCGGTTGCACGTTCCAGACACCTCCAGCCCTCTGTAAAAACAAAACTTGTCTCCCACATCTTTAAATTTTTTCCCTTCTCAACTTAAACCAGTGCCCCTTAGAATTTGATATTTGCACCCTGGAGAAAAAAAATACTCCGACCATCCACCCTCTCCATGTCTCTCATAATTTTATATATTTCCTATAAAGTTGCCTCTCAGCCTTGACACTGTCACAAAAACAATCCAAGCTTCTCCAACATCTCCTTACAGTTAATACACTCCGATTCAGGCAATATCCTGGGAAACCTTTTTTGCATCCTCTCCAATGCTTCCACATTCTGCCTATTATGTGGCAACTAGAACTGCACACTATCCTCCAAATATGGCCTAATTAAAGGTTTATACAGCTGCATGAGTTGCCACTTCTTGTGCTCAATGCCCCATCTGATGAAGACAAGTTGCCATATGCTTCCTTTACCACATGCTGCCACTTTCAGGGAGTTACAGGCTTGCATCCAAGATACCCCACTATCTCAATGCTCCTAAGAGTCCTGCCATTTACTATATCCTTTTCTCTTGTATTTGACCTCCCAAAATGCATCACCTCATATTTGTCCAGAATAAACTACATCTGCCATTTCTACACCCAACATTCCATTGATCTAACCACCTTCCTTACCATCTACCACTCCAATTTTTGTTGTCTGGAACACCACATTCAATCAAAAAAACACCCCTCCACAACCGTCTTCTGTCGAGTACGACCAAGCCAATTTTGTAACCAATTTACCAACTCACTGTGGATCACATATGACTGAACCTTCAAGACCAGCTTACCATGAGGTTATGGAATATTTTAAGGCAGGGATAGACAGATTCATGTTAAGCAAGGGAATTAAAGGTCGTTGAAGGCAAAGTAGAAGGTGGAATTGAAATACAAGCATATCAGCCACTGTCTCATTATATGGTGCTGCTGGCTTGAGGTGTCAAATGGCTGACTTCTAGTCATATTTCATACATTTGTGTGTGCATACAAGTAGGCAGAGAATAAGAACACAACTAATCAAGTGGAAATGGGTGAATAGGTAGTATATGCTACCAAAGTTCTTTTTCGCTTTAAAAAGGGTGAGGGCATTCTGGCTGGCAAGCATTTATTATCCACTAATTGCCCTTGAGAGGACTGGCGGTGACAAGTCCAGTTGAGTTGCCGGTCAGTGGTCATCCACAGGAAGTTGATATCAGGGAATTCAGTGATAGTTAGATATCTCTTATTGGAAATGGTCACCGCCTGATGTGAAATCAACAAGTGTTTCTTGCCATATTTCAGCCAAAGCCTGGATATTGTCCAGGTGCTGCTGCATTTAACATGGATTGCTTCAGCACCTGAGGAGTTGTGAATGGTGCTAAACTTTGTACAATCATTCATGAACACCCCACTTCAGTCTTGATGATCAAGGCAAGGTCATTGACGAAGGAGCTGAAAAAAGATGAGCCTAGGGCACTACTATGAAGAACAGCTGCAGAGACTGACTGGGGCCAGACAAATTACCTCTAACAGTCACAAGCATCTTTGTATGAACCCAGTACAACTCTGACCAGTGGACAGTTTGCCCAGATTCCTGTTTACTCCAATTTTGCGAGGGATCGTTGATGTCACATTCATTCACATGTGCCCTGAAGCCATTGGCTATCACTTTTGCCTCATCTCTGAAATTCAGCTCTTTTGTCCAAGTTTGAACCAAGGCTGTAATGAGGTCAGGAGTTCATTGGTCCTAACAGAAACCAAACTGGCCATCAGTGAGAAAGTTATTGCTGAGCTGTTGTTAAGCAGATGTTAACAATTATTGGCTGGATGACATCGAGTCATAGTCATAGAGATGTACAGCATGGAAACAGACCCTTCAGTCCAACCTGTCCATACCGACCAGATATCCCAACACAATCTAGTCCCACCTGCCAGCACCCGGCCCATATCCCTCCAAACCTTTCCTATTCATATACCCATCCAAATGCCTCTTAAATGTTGCAACTGTGCCAGCCTCCACCATTTCCTCTGGCAGCTCATTCCATACATGTACCACCCTCTGCGTGAAAAGGTTGCCCCTTAGGTCTCTTTTATATCTTTCCCCTCTCACCCTAAGCCTATGCCCTCTAGTTCTGGACTCCCCGACCCCAGGGAAAAGACTTTGTGCATTTATCCTATCCATGCCCCTCATTATTTTGTAAACCTCTAAGGTCACCCCTCAGCCTCTGACGCTCCAGAGAAAACAGCCCAGCCTGTTCAGCCTCTCCCTATAGCTCAAATCCTCCAACCCTGGCAACATCATTGTAAATCTTTTCTGAACCCTTTCAAGTTTCGATAGGAAGGAGACCAGAATTGCACGCAATATTCCAACAGTGGCCTAACCTAGTGTTCTGCACAGCTGCAACATGACCTCCTGACTCCTGTACTCAATACTCTGACCAATAAAAGAAAGCATACCAAACGCCTTCTTCACTATCCTATCTACCTGCAACGCCGTTTTCAAGGAGCTATAAACTCCAAGGTCTCTTTGTCCAGCAACACGCCCGAGGACCTTATCATTAAGTGTATAAGACCTGCTAAGATTTGCTTTCCCAAAATGCAGCACCTCACATTTATCTGAATTAAACTCCATCTGCCACTTCTCAGCCCATTGGCCCATCTGATCAAGATCCTGTTGTAATTTGAGGTAACCCTCTTCACTGTCCACTACACCTCCAATTCTGGTGTCATCTGCAAACTTACTAACTGTACCTCTTATGCTCACATCCAAATCATTTATATAAAATGACAAAAGGTAGTGGACTCAGAACCGATCCTTGTGGCACTCCACTGGTCACAGGCCTCCAGTCTGAAAAACAACCCTCCACTACCACCCTCTGTCTTCTACCTTTGAGCCAGTTCTGTATCCAAATGGCTAGTTCTCACTGCATTCCGTGAGATCTAACCTTGCTAACCAGTCTCCCATGGGCAACCTTGTCAAATGCCTTACTGAAGTCCATATAGATCACATCTACCGCTCTGCCCTCATCAATCCTCTTTATTACTTCTTCAAAAAACTCAATCAAATTTGAGAGACATGATTTCCCACACACAAAGCCATGTTGACTATCCCTAATCAGTCCTTGCCTTTCCAAATACATGTACATCCTGTCCCTCAGGATTCACTCCACCAACTTGCCCACCACCGACATCAGGCTCACTGGTCTATAGTTCCCTGGCTTGTCCTTTCCATCCTTCTTAAACAGTGGCACCACATCAGCCAACGTCCAGTTTTCCAGCACCTCACCTGTGACTATCTCAGCAAGAGGCCCAGCAATTACTTCCCAGCTTCCCAGAGTGCTAGGGTACACCTGATCAGGTCCTGGGGATTTATCCACCTTTATGCGTTACAAGACATCCAGCACTTCCGCCTCTGTATTATGGACATTTTGCAAGGTGTCACCATCTATTTCCCTACATTCTATATCTTCCATATCCTTTTCCACAGTAAATACTGATGCAAGATACTCATTTAGTATCTCCCCCATTTTATGCAGCTCCACACAAAAGGCCACCTTGCTGATCTTGGAGGGGTCTTATTCTCTTCCTAGTTACCTTTTTGCCCTTAATGTATTTGTAAAAACTCTTTGGATTCTCCTTAATTCTATTTGCCAAAGCTATCTCATGTCCCCTTTTTGCCCTCCTGATTTCCCTCTTAAGTATACTCCTACTGCCTTTATACTCTTCTAAATATTCACTCGATCTATCCTGTCCATACCTTACAAATGCTTCCTTCTTTTTCTTAACCAAACCCTCAATTTCTTTAGTCGTCCAGCATTCCCTATACCTACCAGCCTTTCCTTTCACCCTAACAGGCATATACTTTCTCTGGATTTGTGTTATCTCATTCCTGAAGACTTTCCATTTTCCAGCTGTCCCGTTACTTGTGAACATCTGCCCCCAATCAGCTTTTGAAAGTTCTTGCTTAATACCATCAAAATTAGCCTTTTTCTCCAACTTAGAACTTCAACTTTTAGATCTGGTCTATTCTTTTCCATCACTATTTTAAATCTAATCGAGTTATGGTCATACTTGTCGGACTGTTGGTGCAATGAAGCTGCATCACAGCAATCCTTACTTTAAATAAAAATTGAGTTAACTAAAACATGCAAGTGCCCATTGTGGATAACAGTCTCTGCTTAATGGCCCATAAGCAAACAGTGTGCCAGAAAGTTTCATTAAGCTTATTCATGAAAGAAGCCACTACAGTATGGTAACATGTAGATGTTAGCACTGTGGAATTAAGTTCTAATAAAAGTTATCACCTTTAAGAGAAGAAAATTGAACAGAGAATCTAGAAGAAAAACAAAATGTTCTCACACAAGCAATGGAGCATCAATGTGATATATTAATATTCAAATATTGATGCACATCTGATTCATGCATTGATCTCCCATTGCATAAAATTCTCAATACAGCAATTATACAAATTTAGTTTATGATTTTCAGCATATGAAATCAAACACTGCAGAATCAAATTTGAAAAACACATCTTGTGTCAAGTATTGTGGCTGAACGATTAAAATTTGTTCAGAGTTTTATGATTTACTGAAACAAATGGGGTCTTGCATGAAGAAGTCTCACTGATAAGTAACAAAAGTTAGCATGCAGCTACACTATGCAATCAAGGAGTGTTTGGGGTAACTGGCTTCATTACAAGGAGAATTCAACAAGGATATTATGTTTCACTTCACTGTATAAATTGGGCCATACACTGACTGGACAGGTTCTTAATGTTAGATTAGTCAACACAGTTGAAATCAAGTTCAAATATCCATTTGCTGATTTTAATGATTTAATGTTTGGATTCCAAATTCAAACAAAGTGATTTATCAACCCAATACTAGATATGCAAAGAGGTTGAACTCTTCCCACCAACTTCAATTAATCCAAGTGGTCTCTATTTGCTATTTTACAGGTAAAGGCACCAAGTTTTGTCTTGCTGACACTGAACAGGAAAGAGTTTGAGTGAGTGAGATCATAGTTTTAATTTATATGCTTTCTTTACTCTTTATTACTAAGGATACAAAAATACACTTCTCTTGAACAATAGATTTCTGGTGTTTGATCTTGAATTTTAAAAATTGCAACTAATCTAGTCTAAAGTGGGACAGATAACTACTGCATATATAATACGTATTCTTCAACCTCGTAACAGAATCCTAACAAGCACCGCACTGAGATAAACCTTTCCATATGATTTTTATGACCTCCAAATAAAGCTGACAATTTTAGAATTTACATGTGCCAAATTACCAGTACATCTGTTCTGAGAGTCTGCACTGGTCAGGAACTGGGATCTCACTGTTCCATTTATTTTACTTAGGAGTTTTGGTATTGAGGCAAACAAATTTTTCTGTGTTAATCTTATATGAAGATATCAGACTTGGTAAGTGCCATTCGCCTCCCCCCCCGTTAGATCATCTAAATCTAGTTGGTCATTTACTGCAGAAAACATCTCTAAAATTTGTAGCACTGTGAAGCATTTCCCTACTCATTAACAACCACAAAGAAAATATTGCATACACACCATATAAAACTGCAGTCGATAATGCTTCTTCACCAAACTCAGAACAAACATGCAGAAACCTGTAAAATGATAGCAGGAAATATATTGGCCTTCATAATATGCAAAAATATACATGAAAATTATGGTGAAAGCTATTCTAATACACCATCTCATACAAATCTCTCAGGTAGAGGCAAATTTCATAACTTATTCATTATTATTAGTCATTCAAACCAATATTCAACCTAATTTTAAAAAGCTCACTGCTTGAATGACCATCATTTTAAAAATTACTTAACAGTTCATACTTTTTACTAACTGAAAATGTGTTACTGGAAAAGCGCAGCAGGTCAGGCAGCACCCAAGGAGCAGGAGAATCGACGTTTCGGGCATGAGCCCTTCTTCAGGAAAGGCCTTCTTCTCCTGAAGAAGGGCTCATGCCCGAAACGTCGATTCTCCTGCTCCTTGGATGACCTGCTGTGCTTTTCCAGCAACACATTTTCAGCTCTGATTTCTAGCATCTGCAGTCCTCACTTTCTCCTATACTTTTTACTAACACTTTATACTGTATCGAGCATAAGAGTACATATTTACCGATCTCCTCAATGTCTAGGGGGACGCTAGTGTGCTATGCTTATAAGTCACAATGGAAGTCACACATCTCACATCCCTGAAAATTGTAAGATGAAATCCTATTATTTCTTAATAATTTACAGTAACAAATTGTTCATTCAATGTCACCACTGTAGACAAAATCCTAATCAAAATTTAAATCAATTTAAACACCAATATTCTGAGGATCAGAATTTAACAGCAGACATCTTTGTGCAACTCTCTAAACACTGAAGTTGCTATCTTGCCATGTGCCTTCATGTGAAGATGCTCATTAGGGATTTGGCGGCTTCCCTAGAGGGAAGGAGGAAGGAAAGAAGAAAAGAAACAAACAATAAAACAAGGCATCATCACCCAGGTCTGTTTTCATGAACTAAATTCAAAATAAAACTGGAAGCTTTTTAGATGGCATCAGTTTCAGAGCAAAACAATATCACGGCGCAGCTTATTTGTCTATCCTTTCACTATTGCCACAACACACCTGGGTAAGTGCACTGATATTCAACCCCACTACTCCTGGGGTCATTACAATAGTTAAAATAATTAATCAAATTACCCAAAGTTCCCAATTTTTCTGTGTAATGAACTCAGGTTAACAGCAAGCACTGACCATGTTTCTGTACTTAAGAAAATACTTTATATTACAAAGAAATGAATTCTATCTACGGACAAATAGAATTATGAATTACCCTACAAGCTAAAATATTTTAAGGTATTTCCATTCTTTACTGTGCAGTCAGAAGGCAGCTGATAGAATAATTCTTTAGTCTTTCAGTAACTAATTAGCGGCAACAGCTTATTGCAAACAGTGGCAGAGAATCGTTAGTTACATTCCATCGTCATGACAGATGAAGCAGAGATTGTGGCATAAAGGTCAAGAAATTGAAAGGGAGTTGCGTTGGGAGTCCTTAACATTGATTCTGAACACAGTGATGACTTGTGACATCAAGTCAAACATAGGCAAGGAAACCTGCTGCTAAAGTCTGCGGCAAGTGGTCAGGGAACCAACAATAGAGAAAAATGACATTACTTCACAAATCTGTCTGTAGCAGATACTGATACTGTCATGGACAGACACAAGAGTGGTCACTGCACAGTCATTGTGAAGGTGAAGGCCACCATCACTTTGGGGATGCTGTCCATTGAATTGTGTGGCGCTAAATGGGATAGACTTTGAATAGATGTAGCAACGCAAAAGGTGCCAATGGGCCATTAGCAGCAGCAAACCTGAATTCTAACACAACTGTAACCTCACAGCCCAACACATATCCTACTCTATCATTACCGTCAAACCAGAGGACGATTTAATGAAGAATGCAGGAAGGTGCGCCAACAGCAGACATACCTAAAAAAATTAGATGTCAAACTGGTGAAGCCAAAAAGCAGCAGTACTCGCATGCCAAACAGCATAAAAAAGCAAGTGACAGATAAGGCTAAGCACTTCCATACCAATGGATCAGATCAAAATCTGCAGCACAGCCTCATCTGGTCATGAACACAATACAAGAGAAGATTCCATAAGAATCCCATCCTTAGTGATGGGTGAGTCCAGCATGTAAGTACACAAGATAAGGCTGAAGCATTCTGTATGCAGAATTATCAAGTAGTTAATGCCAGTCTTCAACCAATTCAATTCACATATTAGAAAGAAACAGCTGAAGATACTGAATCCAGCAAAGGTTATGGGTCCTGACAACACTCTGACAATAATATGAAATTTGCATGCTTCAGAATTCGTAGGACTCTTAGCAATGCTTTCCAGTACAGCTACAGCACTGGCTTTTACTCGACATTGGGCAAAATTAGAGTGGTGCTGGAAAACCACAGCAGGTCAGGCATCATCTGAGGAGCAGGAAAATTGACGTTTCGGGCAAAAACCCTCCATCAGGAATGAGGCTGGGAGCCTCGGGGTGGAGAGATAAATGGGAGGGAGTGGGGCTGGGGAGAAGGTAGCTGAGTGTGCAATAGATGGATGGAGGTGGGGGTAAAGATGATAGGTTGGAGAGGAGGGTGAAGCAGATAGATGGGAAGGAAGATTGACAGGTGGGACAGGTCAGAAGGATGGTGCTGAGCTGCCCAAAATTGCCTAATGTTCTGTAGGACAAATCCTGGCTGGCCAATTACTGCCCCAGTCAACTCTTAATTGACATCTTTCATCCCCTTGCAGACAACGTTATCAACAGCATTTTCCTAACTTACTCATGTTCAATTTGGGTTCCACCAAGACCATTCAGCTTCTGACTTTTCTTTTTAATTTCGAAAATATACTTTATTCATAAAATATTTTGATGATCTGTACAATTGGTCATGCCATACATATGTAAACATTCCATTTCTTTGCATACAGAGACAGAGTAATCATTCATATACACAGGTCTGTACGATTACTAACCACATATTTAGCTGGGCGGGGGGGTCAGCGGAGCCCCCTTACTGCATCGGTCCCCTGTGCTTAGGCAGGCAGACGTTACACGGTGGTCATTCCCCACCGCGCCTTGGCGGCAGCTGCCCCAAGCTTCAGCGTGTCCCTCAACACGTAGTCCTGGACCTTGGAATGTGCCAGTCTGCAACACTCAGTCGGGGTCAACTCCTTCAGCTGGAAGATCAACAGGTTTCGGACAGCCCAGAGAGCGTCCTTCACAGAGTTGATGATCCTCCAGACACAGTTGATGTTCATCTCGGTGTGCGTCCCAGGGAACAGACCGTAGAGCATGGAGTCTCGCATCACGGCGCTGCTCGGGACGAACCTCAACAAACACCACTGCATTCCTCTCCAAACTTCTTCTGCGTAGGCACATTCCTGAAGGAGGTGTGTGACAGTCTCGTCCCCCCCATAGCCGCTTTAAGGACAGCATGCGGTGCGGCTGAGAGGCTGGGCGTGCATAAAGGATCTCACAGGCAGAGCCCTTCTCACCACCAGCCAAGCCATGTCATGGTGCTTGTTGGAAAGTTCTGGCGATGAGGCATTCTGCCAAATGACTTTGACAGTCTGCTCAGGAAACCGCTCAATAGGATCCGCCCTCTCATTTTCCCGAAGGGTCTCAAGGTCACTACATGCTGACCACTTCCTGATGGACTTGTGGTTAAAGGTGTTTTTCTTCATAAACTTCTCCACGAAGGACAGGTGATACGGAACGGTCCAACTACTCGGAGCATTCCGCGGCAGCGAGGCCAGGCCCATCCTTCGCAACACCGGGGACAGGTAGAACCTCAGTACGTAGTGACACTTGGTGTTTGTGTACTGGGGATCCACGCACAGCTTGATGCAGCCACACACAAAGGTGGCCATCAGGGTGAGGGTGGCATTGGGTGTATTTTTTTCCCTGTTGCCCAGATCTTTATACATCGAGTCCCTTCGGACCCGGTCCATCTTTGATCTCCATATAAATTGGAAGATGGCCCGGGGGACTGCAGCGGCACAGGTTCTGGGAATAGGCCAGACCTGTGCCATGTATAACAGCAATGACATTGCCTCACACCTGATGACCAGGTTTTTACCCGCGATGGAGAGCGACCGTAGCTTTCATCTGCTCAGTTTCTGCCTCACTTTGCTGATACGCTCCACCCAAGACTTGGTGCACGCCCCAGCCTCCCCAAACCAAATACCCAGTACCTTCAGGTGGTCGGTCCGAACGGTGAGGGGGATCAAGAATTGGTCGGCCCAGTTCCCGAAGAGCATGGCCTCTCTCTTGCCTCGGTTTACCTTGGCTCCCGAGGCCCGTTCAAACTGGTCACATACAGCTTCTGACCTAATTGCAGGTTTGGTTCAAATATCAATTTGAGCTTAATTCCATAAGTGACAGTGACTGCCCATTACATCAAGGTCACATTTGACTGAGTGTGGTGTCAAGGGGGTCCAACAAAACTAGATTCACCGGGGATCGAAGGAAACTCTCTCCTGGCTGGAGTCATATCTGGTTAGAAGAAATCCTGCTGAAATTCTTCAGGATAACACTCTACACCAATCACCTTCAGTAGCTTCCCTCCAATAAGGTCAGAAGTGAGGACATTTGCAGACGAGTGCACCATTCACAATGATTCAAGATACTGAAACAATCCAAATTCAAATGCAGAAAGACCTGGGTAACATCCACTTATAGGATGAAAGTGGCAAAGCAATATTTGCACCAATTAAGTACCAGGAAAAGACCACATCCAACCACTGACCTTTGTATTTAATAGTACCATTATTGCAGAATTCTCCACAACGAACATTATGGGATCTACCATTGACCAAAAACTGAACTGGAGTAGCAGTATATATATTGTGGCATCAACAGCAGGTCAGAGGCTGAGAACTCACCTCCTGTATCCCAAAAGCCTATGCACCATCTACAAGGCACAAGTCAGAACTGCAATGGAATAGTTGCCTGCAGAAGTGCTGCTGCAACAACACTTGGAAGCAGCTCAACATCATCTGGTCAAAGTTGCCCATATAATTGACACTACATCCACAAACATTCTCTTGCTCCACACAGACGCTTAATGGAAGCAGTATATACTATGTACAAGATGCATTGCAGAAATTCATCAAGGTTCCTCAGATGACACCCTCACAAACCTACAACCACTACGATCTCAAAGGAGAAGAGCAGCAGATACATGGGAACACCATCACCAGCAAGTTCCCAAAGTCACTCAGCATCCTGAGTTGGAAATACGTAACCATTCCTTCAGTATTTCTGGGTCAAAATCCTGGACTCCCTCTCCAACGGCGTTCTGGATCTACTTAGACCAAATGGGCTACAAGGCAGTAGCACGGCACCACAGTCTCAGAGGCAACTAAGGGGCATGAATGCTACTCCAGCCAGCAACACGACATACTATGGATAAATAAAAAAAATCATTTAAGATAGGATTAAATTAAATCTAACTGAAAATGTTGGCATCTCAGTGCTGAACTTCAAAAAAGTCTTTCCAATTATTAAGCTTGTTTCCAATTATTAAGCTTGTTTTCATAATCTTCATATAAGTGAAGATCAGGTTTGGATTTGGTTTTAAACTTCAATTATCAAATTGCTAAGATTTAATATATTGTACCAATTATTGGATTAACCTGATATACAGCTGCACTGCGCACAATTTAGGGGCTTGAAGGTAAGATGAACTTCAATTGCCTTTGATTGCTTTTGATCATGGCTAAATAAATGGCTGAACTGTTGTTTCAGAAAAACAGCAACATAAACTTGATATATTAGTCATGCAAAATGTCAATCAGAAACTCCTTTCGCCAGACTAGAGGATGACAATTTTCTTTAAAAAAATTTTATTATACATATCATTAAGAGCTATAAAGGCCGTTTCAAAGTCACTGCTAAAAAAAGTGTACTTTGCAAAAAGCTCAGAACAACTGAACTATGAAAAAGTGGAGGTGTCCTGTTCAAAGAAAAGTCTACATTATTGTTTGAATCACAAGAAACAAGTTCAGGTCTACTGTGTACAGTAAAATCAATTTAAAGACTTACAATGTTGGAAATAAACTGAACTTTACTCACCTGCTAGGTACATTGCAAATGAGATGAAGCGGTGATAGCGGACCAAGAATTGAAGTGGCACTTCCCTTCGCACCAGACCACCAAAATAATCAGCAACTGTTTCTCCATAAAAGAAATAGTTTACACAGAGAAGAATGTACCTGTCAAAAAGGACAAGTATGCAAAAATATTTCATTTAAAATCAAAATGTTTCATTAATGTTTGATACATGGCTATTTTAAGTTGGACAATATTTTCAACTTGAATTTTCTTTAATTTCATACAGCTCGCTGAAGCTCAGTTTACTTGGCTTCTGACCTCATTACAATTTTGGTCCAAGCACAAGTTGAACTCCAGTGGTGTGGTGACAGAGTAACTGCTCTTAGCATCAAGGCCTCCTTTGATCAAGCATGACATCAAGATGCCTTAGCAAAACTTGAGACAATGGGATTCAGGGGAAAGCTCAGCTGTTAAAGCATACTTATCACAAGGAAGATGGTTTTGATTAAGAGCTAGGACATAGCACTTTCTCAGGATAGTGTCCTAGACCCAAACATCTTCAGCTATTTCATTAATCACCTTTCCTTATTATAAGATCAGAAGGAGGAATAATCACTGATGATCACACAATATTCAGCACTATTTGTGATACCTGAGATATTGAAGCAGTTCGCAAATATATGCATCAAGTCTGGGACAATATCCAGGCTACGTCTGACAAGTGGCAAACAACATTTGTGCTACTTAAGTGGCAAACAATGACAATCATCAACAGATAACCCAACCATTGTTCCTTAACATTCAATGGCATTAACATCATTCAATTCCCCATATAAACATCTTGGGGATTACCACTGAACACAAACTGAATAGGATCAGCTACATTAATATTGTGGCAGCAAGAGCAGGTCAGTGGCTCGGAATTCTAAGCAAGTAAATCACTTCCCATCTCTGTATTATCTGTCTAGCATCTAGAAGGCACAAATCGGTAACGTGATGGGATACTCTCCCCTTACCTTTTTGGGTGTAGCTCCAACAACACACTAAGTTGAACACCATCAAGGTCAAAGCAGCCCATTTGATTGGCACTCCAATCACCACCATCATTCACTCTCCTAACTGCTGACACACAGTACCACCTACAAGGTGTAGTGCAAGGCTCCTCTGACAGTACCTACTAAACCTGCATCCTCTACCACTTAGAAAAGCAAGGACAGAAAATGCATGGGAACCACCAGCTGCAAGTACCCTTCCAAGGCTCATATAATCCTAACTTGGAACTAAATCACTATTTGTTCACTATAATCAAGTCAAAATTCTGGAACTCCCTAATAGTACAGTGGACATCACAACAACCCCTGAGGTGCAGCAGGTCAAAAACACAGTTTGCCATCATCTTTCTAGGGCAATTACAGATTGGCACGGAATGCTGGCTTTAATCCCAGGAACAAAAAGTAATTGATCCTTGGAGGACATCATTCTATACAGATTCAGAGTTGTAGAGCAGCAAAACCTTCAGTCCAACTCTGCATGCCAACCAGATATCCTAAACAAGTGTAGTCCCATTTGCCAGCATGTGACTTGTACGCCTCTAAACCCTTCCTATTCATGTACCCAGCCAGATGCCTTTTAAATATTGTAATTGTACTAGCCTCCACCGCCTCCTCTGTATATGGTGAATTCTAAAGTTCACATTTACATGAGGTTGGTCCTCTGGTATTTCCCATCGCTTAGCAGGTACCTCTCCATTCCTCTTCAGATAGGCCTTAAACATTTACACTGTGCAAAAACTTATTCTCAATAGCTGTTTTTATTTTCACCACTTTTTTATCCAGTTCTGAAATAGCTAATAAAAAAACTCCACATGAAGTACAGACATCCTAAATTCAGATAGACAACGGTGTCTTCCAATTCATGATAGGAAAGTTGATAGTCATTTTCCTAACATTCCCTTTGTTTTGCAAACATTGACCTATAGGGGATTTACTCTATGTAGAGAAACAGCAATGCAGCAATGCCTACTTTTCTAAAACAAAATCTTCCCTGTACCTGTTTTGGTTACAGCTCAACCTTTCAGTTGGTGTGTGCTTTCCTTTTGCATTTGGCTAAAGTTAATCTTATATATTTTATAATTTGTATTTTTGGCATATTTAGTTTGAGTGTGTTTCACTGCATGAGAGCTGTACAAGCAAAGACGTATTTTTCACATTTTCAGCTGGATGGGTTTTAGCTCAACAAAATGAGCCCCTTACTTGCTACACGCAAGAAAGTCTACCTAATCCTTATAAGCTGCACATGAAGAGATGAGTACACAATGAATTTGCAATTATATCCTACTGTATTAAAATACAAAACCTTGTTACAATCAAACAAGCAGTGGGAGGGAGGGAGAACCACTCCATCCCCTCATTTGGTCACACCACCACAAGTATGGACCAGATGACCAAATGACTTATTTCGCATTTCATGTAATTTTAGTTGATAAAATCTATAATACTGAGGATGCAATGCAATTAGTGAAAGCAGTGCGCCAATTCAATGGGAAGAATATATGCTATAAAGTGCTCTGTTTGTCCAGATTGTGAGATGACTAGCATATTTCAGAAAAACATCAGCAGTGTGGGCTTGATTTGTCATCTGACAGATATATATGGAACCTCTCTCCCCATCCCACCTGAGAATGGGAAGCAATGGTAAAACCCCATTTAAAAACAACACAGGATGAAGCATCGGTAAATGATGAGCCAATAAACCATCTTCAGGCAATGCACTCATGATGATGATACAAACTACCGTCTTTTGCACTCAAACACGCATTTTACACACTGTTTCTTCTGCTTCTAATAGCTTTTCACCACCCCCCCCCCATTTTAAAATGTTCTCTAAATTTTTCTCAATCTTCTCAATCCTGATTAAACATCATTCCTTGATCAAGAAAACTGTGAAACTTTGTTTGAAAGCAATTGCAAATAAAATAAGTTAGTTGAAACTTTATTGCTGGAACAGCACAGCAGGTCAGGCAGCATCCAGGGAACAGGAGATTCGACGTTTCGGGCACAGGCCCTTCTTCAGGAAGTTCAATTGTGCTTGTTCTATAATGATAATCCTCAGGTTTATGCCAATGAACTTTAAAAAAAAAATAATAAATGCTAAGAGATTTAAATATCTTGACAACTAGACAGTTTCCTTGATAGCTTTGAGGAGTCTCTGCATTTTTAACATGTAAGCATATCTACTGTGCCCGAAACGTCGAATC
The DNA here is from genome assembly GCF_037043375.1 of Chiloscyllium plagiosum. Lineage (NCBI taxonomy): Eukaryota > Metazoa > Chordata > Chondrichthyes > Orectolobiformes > Hemiscylliidae > Chiloscyllium > Chiloscyllium plagiosum. The sequence continues at coordinate 36,643,508 of NW_028270139.1, read as the reverse complement.
TCCTGTTCCCTGGATGCTGCCTGACCTGCTGTGCTGTTCCAGCAATAAAGTTTCAACTTTGATCTCCAGCATCTGCAGACCTCACTTTCTCCAATAAAATAAGTTAAACAACTGGCATGGGAATATAGGATGGCCTACAGACATATAGAGCTAAATGTAGTCCCCGGTTAGAGAATCAAAGCTCAGAAAATTCCTCGCTTCGCAAAATTACTCAAATGGTCTATTTCTCATTTAGGTATGTGTGAATGGAATTTAGGCCCAAGGTGGGCTATATGAAATACCTTCCTCTGTGACTGAAGAGGTCACTACATCTCTATATTAAAAAAATAAAACAGCTCTCCTAACATCTAACATACACCCCCTACCACTGTACCCATGCCATCTCATGGTCCTCCAAAAAATCCTTATCTTTCCTCATAACCTCCATGCCAAGCTATAGCCCTCGAGGCATTAATAATCTCCCTGTCAAACTATACACCATCCATGTTTATTGGTGTCTCACTTCCTCCATGCAATACTGTCCTCTACCCACCCCAGCTACCCAACATAGCTCTTAACAGCCCTATGCCAACACAACTAGACTTTGCTCTTTTGTCCTCCACGCCAACTCATTCAGTATCCGTTATGGCCAGGCCTCAGAACCAATGCAGAGATGTGACAGAATAAAGTTTTCATGCCTATTTACGATTTCACTATGCTCACATGATAAACAATGAGAAATGTAAGCAATTACATTTAAGCTCCAAAACATAATTCTTAATAAAAACAATTACATTCATGATTTATAATAAGTACTAAATAATCTTTTGAAGCTTTCAACCACACTGAACTGAAAGGCACCTCAGTGTTAATTGCAGGTTATAAGTTCAATTGTGCTTGTTCTATAATGATAATCCTCAGGTTTATGCCAATGAACTTTAAAAAAAAAATAATAAATGCTAAGAGATTTAAATATCTTGACAACTAGACAGTTTCCTTGATAGCTTTGAGGAGTCTCTGCATTTTTAACATGTAAGCATATCTACTTTTAACCCCAGAAGTGCCTCTGGACATCTCCCAAATAGTATCTAACATCACCAAATAACTCAGAGTATTAGACCTGCTCCAGAGAAGTCCTTAAGATGTATTTTGGACATCCCATTGGTGAAAATTGGATCAGTTGCTTGAAGCCAGCCCCACATTAACATGTACTAACATATGCCTACAGTTCAAGGAAACAAAGTACATGCTGAATCTATTCACCCCAACAAAGAGGATGGCTGCTGCATCTGGGTGGGAACTTCTAGAATAAAGACTCAGCCACTGCTCTGGCTAGATTGGATACCCACTTACCTCAGAACACCACCAGCACCAACACACCTGCCCCCTCCCTCACCTCTATCTTCATGGAAATTCATGCTATTAACTCAAAAAAGCTCTTTGTAGTTGTTATATCACTGGACTAGTAATCCAGAGACCCAGGTGAATCATTGATTGGGATGGGTTCAAATCTTACCAGGATGTCTGGTGAAATTTGAATTTAATTCCAGATTTATTAATTGAATGTCTTAGTAAAGGTGACCATAAACTACCATTAACAGCTGTGAAAATCTCTTTGGTTCATTGATGTCTTTTGGGGAGGAAATTTGCCATAATTACTTGGTTTGTCATAGTGTTATTCCAGAACCACAGCAATGGATCATCACTGCCCTCTGACATGGCCTAAAAGTCACTCCATTTCAAAGGCAATTAGCTATGGGCAATAAATACTGGTCTTGCAAATGATGTCAACTTCTCAAGGAAGAATAAATTTTAGTAGACCATGATCTTGCTTGTGCATCCATAAACTATGAAATAGTTGTCCAAATTCATGTGGGAACATTTATGAGTCAATGCTTACATCCCTTGAGACACAGTTACAGGGGGATAAAAATGACCAATTATAGGAGATAAAAATGCTCAATTTTGGAGAAAGTGTTGAAATATTATTGAACTGAAATAAAGAGCAAAACAAGCCTCTGAACTTTAACATCAATGATACAGCAACAGCATTGAACTGGAGCATAATTTACAATGAGTTAATTTGATGCTTCACTTCTATTCCTTTGTATCACTAGTTCCTTTATGTCAACCTGATAAATTTTACAGTCACTTCCAAATTGTTATTATAATTATTACCTAAGTGATTCAACTTAAAAATATGAATTTACACTTTAATGAAAATCCAGAATATGAAGTAGAAAATACTGCCGGCTGGCTGTATTTTTCAAACCCAGAGATACAAATTTGACAGCATACTAAATTGCTTTCTTTGCATATAACAATAGTGAATTGGGTCCTCTCATGATCATTCCTAAATTCTTTTGAAAGAATATGTTATTATATGAATAAATTTATTGTCTGTAAATTTTATTAATTTGAAACGCATATAAAGAAATCTCCAAGTTCTAACTTAAAGGACACAAATCTAAATCATTCTATGTTTAAAAAAAGGGCTGGAGAAACTCAGCAGGTCCAGCAACTTCTATGGAGTGAAAAGCAGAATTAATGAGTTCCAGTGATCTTTCGTCAGAACTGAAAGTAGCTGGGAAATGGATGGTAGTTACGCTGATGACAGGGTTGAGTGAATGGGGTTGTGGTTGGGAAAGAGTGAGTCAAATAGATGGACATGATACCCAGAAACAGAGAGGAAAAAATGGAGAAGCAGACAAAGGAATTGCCAAGACAGTATACTAAATGGGTGGTAATGGATAATGCAAATAGTTGAAGAAGGGTTGGCTGTGCTGGGAAAAACCCATATAGAACAAGACCTGGGGTTGATGCAGTGGTTACTGAACAGAGTAGATTACCTCTTCCTTGAACGTTCACATAACACAGCATAGACTTTCTCAACTTCAAGTAACATTCTTGGTTTTAGGCAAACACTTCTGGTCCAGAATAAACTAGACATTGAGATAATCTATCTCTTAACATGCTAAACTACTCCCCTTCTTTAGGAACAACTGGTTTACATTTACATCTTTAGCCAAAGACTTCTTCAAAACTAATACCAAAATAGTTTTCTTCAAGCTATGGGTGTCTGCCCTAAGCCAAACAAGCACTTCCGGAACCTTCTAACTTAAGACCATTGCACAACGGTTTACCCTGTTCTCTTGTAAACTCATCCAATAAAAACAAATCGCCAAAATTATTTAGGAAGTTTCTCTCGTACTATGCTTTTTAAAAAAAAAGCAAGGCTAAAAAATACTTACAAGTTGGTCGTTAAAGGAACCATGTCTGACAAGTGAAGTCAGGGACAGCATAAAAGCAATAGAGAAAGCAATGTGGTGAATATTAATGGAAGCCAGAGGATTGGGAAGCCTTTTAAAAAAAAAAGCAGAGGACAACTAAAAAAGCAATAAGGGGAGAGAAGATATAATAGCAGGGTAAGCTAGCTAGTAATATAAACAGAAGATTTCAATAGTTTTTAAAAAGTTATAGAGAGGCAAGAGTGGACATTGGACCACTGGAAAATGAGGCTGCAGAAATACTAATAGGAAACAAAAAAAAAGCAGAGGAACTGAATAGTTACTATGCATCAGTCTTCATGGTAGAAGACACAAGTAAAATATAAGAACTTCAAGAGAATCAAGGGGGCAGAGTTGAGTGTAGTGGTCATCACCAAGATGGTGGTACTGGGAAAGCTGAAATGTCTGAAGGCCGATAGATAGACTATACTCCAGAGTCTGAAAATGGTAGTTGAGGAAATTGGAGAGGCATTGGTGGTAATGTTTCAGGAATGAATGGAGTCAGGGAGGGTTCCAGAGCACTGGAAATTGGCTAATGTAACACCACTATTTAAAGAAGGTTTGGCGTTAAGAGACAGGAAAATATAAGCCGGTTAGCCTGACCTTGGAGGTTGGTAAGAGTTTAGACCACTTTATTAAAGAGGAGATTGCGTCATCCTTGGAAGTGCATGGTAAAATAAGGCTGAGTCAAGGGGAAGGCATACCTGACAAATCTGTTAGAATTTTTTGAGGTGGTAAAATTCAAGTTAGACAAAGGAGGGTTAATGAATGTGATCCATTTGGATTTTCAAAAGGCCTTCGGCAAGGTGCCACATAGGAGGCTGTTAAATAAGAGCCCATGGGTGTTAGGGGCAATGTATTGGCTTGACTAGAGGATTGGTTGACTGGTAGAAGGCAGAGAGAGGGGATAAAGGGGTATTTTTCAAGATGGCAGCTGGGACTAGTAGAGTTTCTCAGAGGTCAGTGGTGGGATCACAACTGTTGAGATTATTCATTAACAGTCTGGACAAAGGAACTGAGGGCATTGGTGCTAAGTTTGCAAATGATACAAAAGATAGGTGGATGGATAGGTAGCATTGAGGAAGTGGAGAGGCTGCAGGAGGACTTGGACAGGTTTGGAGTGTGTACAAAGAACAGGCAGATAGAATACAAATGTAGGAAAGTGTGAGGTTTTGCACTTTGGTAGGAAGAAGAGAGGCACAGACTTTCCCTATTTTGGGAATAGTCTTCGGAAATCTGAAACACAAAGGGACTTGAGAGTTCGAGTTCAGAATTCTCTTAAAGTTAATATGCAGATAGGAAAATAGATATAATGTTAGTATTCGTTACAAGAGCAGAGTACAAGAGCAGGGATGCACTGGTGAGGCTGTATTAGACTCTGGTCAGACTGCCTATGGAATAATGAAAGCAGTTTTGGGCCCCATTTCTAAAGGAGGATGCGCTGGCATTGGATGGGGTCCAAAGTAGATTTACAAGAATGTTCCCTAGAATGAAGGGCTTGTCACGAGGAGTGGTTGAGGACTCTGGGTCTGTACTTAGAGTTTAGAAGGATAAGAGGGGATCTGATTGAAACTTAAAGAATATTGAGAGATCTTTCTGGGCGGCACGGTGGCACAGTGGTTAGCACTGCTGCCTCACAGCGCCAGAGACCCGGGTTCAATTCCCGCCTCAGGCGACTGACTGTGTGGAGTTTGCACGTTCTCCTCGTGTCTGCGTGGGTTTCCTCCGGGTGCTCCGGTTTCCTCCCACAGTCCAAAGATGTGCAGGGCCAGGTGAATTGGCCATACTAAATTGCCCGTAGTGTTAGGTAAAGGGTAAATGTAGGGGTATGGGTGGGTTTCGCTTCGGCGGGTCAGTGTGGACTTGTTGGGCCGAAGGGCCTGCTTCCACACTGTAATGTAATCTAAAAAAAAAATCTAATCTGGATAGAGTGGACTTGGAGGTGAGGCTTCCATTGGTAGGAGAGACAAGGACCTGAGGGCAAAGCCTCTGAGTGTCAGGGCAACCCTTTAGAATGGAGAAGAAGAGGAATGTTCTCAGTCAGAGGGCAGTTCATCTCTGGGACTTATTGCCACAGAAGGCTGTGGGGACCAAGTCTTTGAGTGTCTTTAAGTCAGAGATAGACAGGGTCCTGATTAGTAGGGGGAATCAGGGGTTACAGGGAGAAGGCAGGAAAATGGGGTTAACAGATCAACTACAATTGAATGGAGCAGCAAACTTAATGAGCCAAATGACCTAATTCTGGTCCTATATCTTCTGGACTTATTGCCTTCATGAAGACAGACAATATCTATCTGCCACTGTTAAAATCAAAACTTTAAAATAAATTACATTAAAACAAATACATAAATCAAACACCTTACAATCTATCATATTGTGAACAACTTTCATAGATGTCTTCTTTTAAAGATAAACAGTGCAAGTCTGTCTAACCATTGTTCACAGCCACAACTTACAACACAAGGGATCAGCTCCTGACTGTTCAAGATTATTTCCAACTCCACAGTACTATGTAGTTTCACTTTGATGTTTTTCAAGTTAAGTTCTGTGTTTTGGTTCAATAATTCAAAATTCCACTGAATCTACTAAATGTTTGACTATTTTGGGAACTTTATCTATTCAAAATCAAGACCTGAATCTTCTAATACAAGCCATTTGTCAATCTCCATTAGTCACTATTGCGCCTTGGGACCCTGTAAAGATCTTGATGGCAAGATGATATGTATTTATAAATTAAACTTCTGATTGCCTGCTTTATTCTAGCTGGATCACTGCTCAATTCCCTACTACAGTACGGTCAAATGTGATACCCAGAGGTTTGGGCTTTTGCCTTGCAATTAACTTAGATTTTCAATATGTTTACAGTGACAGCTGTGACAAAAGATGCACAGAATTATAAAATGAAGGAAGGAAAAGAGACAAAGCCACAAGTGGCACTGCTATTTATTAAGATATTTTTATTTAAATGCATGTTCATGACTTTCCTACTACATTTTACAGTGAAAGCTTAATAAACGTGACTCATCATTTCCCTCGCTCTTCTACAAGTAATAAAAATGCACTGTATTTATTTTGACCAAACTCACCAGCTCAATGTTCTGAACCAAGGCAGTTCATAAGAATGATAAACTCTGTAACCAATTGTGATGATCTCATGAAAACACTTGATTTGAACATAGAGAACCTAAAAGAGAATATGAAAAATTGGTGCATATTCAAAATTGATTCTAAAATATTTAATCACTCCAGTTACAGAAATAATCCATCTATCGCTTTCCCACCCACCTTTCCCCCAAGCCCCACCCTCCCTCCCCTATTTATCTCAGCCCCTTTCCTCCTCCATATTCCTGATGAAAAACTTGTGCCTGAAACGTCAACTCGCTTGCTCCTCAGATGCTACTGGACTGGCTGTGCTTTTCCAATACCACACTTTGACGTACTTTCGCTGAGCACTTTGAAAAATTGATTTGAAGGTCCTCCACTGTTCGTCAACTGTCCCACCATAAAGTCTTTGCTTCTAGTCTACTTTAGCCAAGTTCCCCCTCATGCTATTGTAGTCTCCTTGGTTTAAGCACAGGACCCTGGTATTGAATTTTATTTTCACACTTTCTATCTGGATTCTAAATTCAACCATACTGTGATCACTCCTTCCAAGAGGATCACTAACTATGAGATCATTAATTATTCCTGTCTCATTACACAGGACCAGATCTAGGATAGCTTGCTCCCTCATCATTTCCAGTACATAGTGTTCAAGAAAATGATCGCGGATACAGTCAATGAACTCCCTCAAGGCTACCCTGACCAACCCAGTTTGACCAATTGTCGTGCAGATTTAAATCCCCCATGAAAATTAGATTTTTACAGGCATTAGCTTATTCTTTGCTTATTGTCCACTCCAATGTGATATTATTTGGTCGCATATAGACTATGTCTATCAGTAACATTTTCTTCTTGGAATTTCTAAGTTCATCCAAATGGATTCATCTCTTACCATATCATCTGTTACTATTGCCTTGATGTCATCCTTGAATATCAGAGCTACACCACCTCCCTTTCTTCCTGTCTGTCCTTTCAAACAGTCTGATACCCCTGGATATTTAACTCTCAGTCGTGATCATCCTTAAACCATGTCTCCACAATGGCTCATTCACAATGATGTGTACCATTAACTCATCTATCTTGGTCTGAATGCTACGAGCATTCAGGTAAAGCGCCTTTATGCTAGTTTTTAATACCCTCCATGAATTCTGACATCTCCATTAATAATATTTCTTGAGTTATCCTTCCTTTTAACTTCTTTCATAGTCTGCCAATGTAGTTAAACACTCCTGCACACACGCTAACTTGCTGCTTTTCTTTCTATTTACCATCATACTTGTTGTTTTTCCTTTCCTTCCCCTGATTCACGAGTTTAAAGCCCGAGTGAACAGCCTATTTATCCCTTTCACTAGAACACCAGTTCCAGATCAGTTCAAGTCAAGACTGTCCCATTATTACAGATCCCTCCTATTCCAAACCTGATGCCAATGCCCCATGATATGGAAACCTCTTTCCTACACCACTCCTTTAGCCACATGTTTATTTCCATAATTTTCTTAATCCTAAGCCAATTCGCCTGTGGCTCAGATAGTTACCTGGAGATTATACGCTTTGAGGATCTGTTCCAGAATTTTGTTCTTTGTGCTTTACAATACCCTAACAGGTCCTCCTTTCTTGCCTATGATGTTTGTCCTGATGTGGACTACAACAGCTGGATCCTTCCATCCTTTTCCAATATCCTTTCAAGCCAATCAGAACTGTCCCATACCTGGCACCAGTCGGGCAACATACCATGCAGGACTCTTGATCCTGCTTACAAAGGACACTATTTATCCCCCAATTATAGAATCCCCCTACAACTACCACTTGACTTTTGGTCCCCTCGTTTGAATGGCCTCCTGTACTACGGTGCCATGGTCAGCTGGCTCATCCTTCCTGCAGTTCTCTTCTTCGTTCACACAGGGAGCAAGTACCTTGTACCTGTTGGACAAGGTCAAGAGGTGAGACTCTTCTTCCTGCCTGACTTGCAGTCACACCGTGCTGTCCCTGGCCACTGACAATTTGTGATTCTTAATAAACCAGGTATGACTGCCTCCTGAAACAAAGCATCCAGGTACTTTTCCCCCTCCCGGATATGCCGCAGTGTTTGAAGCTCAGATTCTAGCTTATCAACTGTGAGCCAGAGTTCCTCGAGCAACCAACACTTGCTGCAGATGTGGTCACTGCAGTTCGCAACAGGATCAGCCAACTCCCATATCACACAGCTACAGCACATCACTTGCCCAGCCACCTCTAATTAGTTAATTAACTAGCTAGTTAGTTAATCCCGATTAGTTAATCTAATTTGTTTTATAGTGTCTTTTTCCAAATCTAGGACAGATTTCTTATCAGCCAATCAGGTCACAGCTGTCCTGTGACATCACTTTTTCAGTTTGGTTTCAGTTACTCCCTGCATTCCCCACTGCCAGTTAGTTATATATTTACAGCACTGCTCTAGGCTCTGAAAACAAGGCCATGAATCCAGTGGTCATATAAACTTACAGCTCTGCTCCATCAACTCAGAAAACAAGGCCTTGAATCCCTCAGTTAGTTAGTTATATACTTACAGCTCTGTTCCACCCTCTGACTCCAAAAACAAGGCCACACAACATCCTCTGCCTGAAAAAGTTGCCCCTCAGGTCCCTTTTTAATCTTTCTCCTCTCACGTTAAATCTATGCCCTCTAGTTTTGGACTCCCCTATCCTGGGGAAAAGACCATGGCTATTCAACCTGTCCATTTTGTTTATGAATTTATAAACCTCTAAAAGGTCACCTCTCAAATTCTGACACTCCAGGGAACAAAGTCCCAGCTTATTCAGCCTCTCCCTATAGTTCAAACCCTCCAATACCAACAAAATTCTTGTAAATCTTTTTCAAACTGTTTCAAATTTAACATCTTTCCTATAGCAAGGAAACCAGAATTGAGTGCAGTATTCTAAAAATGGCCTCACCAATGTCCTGTACAACCACAACAATGACGTCCCGACTCTTATACTTAATGCACTGACCAATGAAGCCAAGCATGCTAAACACCTTCACCATTTCATCTATTTCAACTCAATTTTCAAGGAACTAAAAACCTGCACCCTTAGGTCACTGTTGTGTGAGATTCTTGCTCCTGGGGTAGACAATGGCACAGTCAGCAGGGAGGATGTGCTAGCTGACAACAGCAGCAAGGTACAAAATTATTCAAGTAGGGGAAGAAAAGAGAAATGTAACAGTAATAAGGCAAAGCATAGTTATGGAAATAGACACTATCCTCTGTACCAGAAGCAAAGTCCCAAAGGCTATTTTGCCTATCTGGTGCCTCTTCTGAGCCGTAGACGAACTTGGATTGGGAGTGGGAGTGGAAGTAGTCGGTTGTCTTGGTCCATCAAGGTACCAACGGCATAGGTAGGACTAGGAAAGAGATTCTGCTGATTGACTAAAAACAGGGCTAAATTAAAAAGGAGAACCACAAAGGTAATAATCGATTTTTACCCAAGCCACATGCAAGTTGATGTATGGCAAATAAGATTAGAGAATTACTGAATGGTTCAAATATTGCTGTGGGAGAAATGGTTCCAATTTCAGGGTCACTGGCACGAGTATTCAGAAAAGAATTGTGCCATTGGGACAGGGATCATTTGAACCATGCTGCGACCAGTATCCTGGGGAATCATTAACTAGGGTTGTAAACTAATTAAACTAATCAATGGGAGTATGGGAATGGGAAAGGTTCATTTGAAGGCAAGTTTAAAACATCAAAAGAAAATGAGAAAGCAAAGATGCAGGATAGTGTCGACATGAGTGATAATCATTGTGCGACTAGAAAGGCAGAAATGTTATAAAGCTGCATGTGGAAGAGGTCAGTAAAAATTACAACTAGAATAAGTGAAAATGGTCAACACCTCAGGCCCTTTATTTGAATGCATGAAACACTGTAACAAGATAGATAAATTGATGGCACAAATAGAAATGAATGCACATGTCTTGCTATCTATCACAGAGATATAGCTGCTTGGTATCCAGGGCTGAGAGCTCGATAATCAAAGGTATCACTTGTTCTGAAAAAAGTTGGCAAAGAGGAAAAGGAGGTGGAGTAATGTTTTAATCAAGCAAGTTATTATTGCAGTGGTGATTAGTAATGTCAGTGCAATAGATCATGATGGGAAATCAGTTTGTGTGTGGAAATAAGGAATAGCAAGAAAAATATGGAATGGCAAGAGAAATTAGTCTAGGTGGGAGACATCTGTAGGTGACCAAAGAGTTGCTTCTCTACACAAAGAAGTAACGGAGGTAAGAAGGTCACTACATTTGTTAAAGATGATCTAATCTTGCATGTTGACTGAACAAATCAGATGGGCAAGGGTAACAGAAGATATTGTAGAATGCATCAGGGATTGTTTCTTGGAATGATACACTGAAGAACTTCACCAGGAAAGTGTTTTCTTTTTAGATCTAGTAATGTGCAACTAGGTAAGATTAAAATATAATTTCTAGTTAAGGATCTGCTAGGGTCTAGCGATCACAACACAGAATTTCAAATTCAGTTAGAGGGAGAACAATATGTCTCAAATCAATATAATCAAATTAAGTAAAGGCAATTACAAGGATATGTAGAAAGGCTTGCCTAAAGCAGGCTGGAAAAATAGACCAAGGGAAAAGTCAGATGAGCAGTAGCAAACATTTAAGCAAATATTTCACAACACAACAAAAATGGATTCCCATCAAATGGAGGATGACTTGGTGAGAATTAATTAACAAAAGACAGCTTTGGACAGTAGTCCATCCAAATTGGAGGCGTACAGAGCAGTGAAAACTAGTGGAAAGCAGTGGAACCAGAAGATTAAAAGAGTAATAAAAAGGGAAGAAAATGATTATGATAGTAAATTGGTTACAAACAAAAACAAATGACAAAAGCTTAAAAGTGTTTATAAAACAAGTGTAGCTAGAGTGAGTGTGTTGGGACACTTGAAGCATGCGATCGGAGAAATAATAACGAAAAAATAGAAATGGCAGATATTTTCACCCTTTGATCTTCACAGTGGAAGATACTATAAACATCTCAAAGATAACAGATAAGCAAGGTGTTAATAGTAGGAAAGATGTTTCGAGAGCCTTTATCATGAGGACAAAGTATTTGACAAAATAATGCGACTGAAGGCAAGTAGGTCACCAGCGCACAAATAGTACTAAAAATGTTGGTACATGGAAATGAAAATGCCTCTCCAAGGTACATTTTCACTTTTCTTTGGAGATAATGTGACAAAATCTAATGTATACAAAATATTTTGAGTCTACATTTTAAAACTACGACTTGAGTGTGTAACGTTTAAGGGTAATTTTTAAAAAAAATCAGCTCAGGAAGATCTTCCAAAACAGTGACCTAATTCACTACATGCAAGATAGAAGAGATCCCTGGAATGTTAATGGACAATTGATTTTGCTGTGATTTATGAGAGGTGATATAAACATCACAAAACCATTCGCTTTATTTGGATCATGATAAATCAAAAAATTGATTTTAGCTTCAGAAACACAGAGGTTAGAGGTCTTAGTACAGTTTAGAGGAGACTTGACTGTGTTGAGAAGGAAATATAATTCCCTAGAAATGAATAAAAGGCAATTCAGGGAAAGCACATTTACCTCAGTGTTAAAGTTTAGTTTGTGAAATTTTCAAATTGGTTAGAAATCTGAGGTTACTAAAAGCTGATAAAGTCGTGTGTCTCAGTTTTGAGAGTATTCATCTAAATTGATTTCACAGTCGTAGAATAGAACTGGGATGAAACAATTAAGTTGAATTTAACTTCTACAGATTTGAATCTCTGTAACAGAAAAGGATGAAACTTTGTTTTGCTGTTTGCTTTAAGAACTTTCAAACAGTGATTGATATTTAGATAGGTTTTGGTTTTTCATAGAATCATTGAATCCCTACAGTGTGGAAGCAGGCCATTTGGCTCGTCAAGTCCACACCGACCCTCCAAAGAGCATCCCACAGATCCATCCATCTCCCCCCACCCCATCCCTGTAACCTGGCATTTCCTACGGCTAATTCACCTAGCCTGCATGTCCCAGGATACCATGGGAAATTCAGCATGGCCAATCCAATGTTTCTTGTACAAATAAACGTCTGTTTCCTTGCTAAAAGAAATTCTTCAGCCTTGTGTGACTATGTCTCAATGAATAATCACTACTTTGATGTTCTTTAAATGGTCAAGTCAGAATGTCACTCTAGAATCCATGTCCTGTAGTACTATCAGCTGAGATTATAGCATCAGGTTAAGTTCAGAAAATGGGAAGACACAGACAAAGCAAAAATCAGAAAGATACTACAGGAGAACAAAAACTGGAGGGATAAGAGAGGAAGTGTACTAATGATCACAGTAAACGCATTAACTGATAAGCACTTAGTGTCATAGATAAAATCAAGGGAAAAATGGAAAAAGGTTTTAAAAAGTATAACAAATCAAAGGATTTGTTTTTATGGACAAATTTTAACATGGAGGAAATGCTGAGAAAGTAGCCACCACAGAATTGTATGCCAAGCTGAAGACAACGTTAGGAGGAAATATCTTTACCTTAGTCAAATATGTGGGATGGGAGACAATTGTCACTAAGTATTGGTCAATTTAGGGTCCAGGGAAGAGAGTAATTGTGCAAGGCGAATCCTATAAAATGAATTCTGTACACCAGTTGAGGGGTAAGAAAATGCCATCTCAGCAGACATTCGTGACACAGGTAAAGGGGATAGTTTATTATGAAAACGTATTTGTTCAGGTTTATCTAAGTGTAGGAATGCAGCATGGAGTGAGGAACATGGTTTACAGTAAACAAAACGTGACTCAGTTCAAATTTGGTAAATGTCAATGGGGATAATTTTGTTTCAAATGTGCTCGTGTGCCAAGTTCAAACAGATGGACGTAAAGGAGTGAAGATGAGATTAGAGTGGTGCTGAAAAGCAAGCAGTTCAGGCAGCATCCGAGGAGCAGGAAAGCCCGAAACATCAATTTTCCTGCTCCTCGGATGCTGCCTGACCTGCTGTGCTTTTCCAGCACCACTCTAGTCTTGACTCTAATCTCCAATATCTGCAGTACCCACTTCTGCCCAGGAGTGAAGATAAGTCTGGCAGAAAGACAATGATGATGTTGAAAAGTGTAAATTGTTTGGTAAAGTCAAGAATTGTGAAAGACATGGCGAGGGATTATTAGGGAAAACCAACATGCTGTTCATAAGCATAATAGGTTAAAAATGTTGGTCCAAGATTTGAGAGAGAACTGAAGAACAGAGACTTGACTGCATCAATAAAAGGGGCGTAAGGAAAGAACAGCAAGGACAAGATTATGATTATTGTTCCTGAAAATTTGCTAAATGATATTTAATTAGCAGTAACACTTTCAAAAAACAAAATATTTAAGTGACTTATTATTGCCATTTAACTGTTCACATCTTTTCTCCCTCTCAATAGGTTTAACTTACAATAGTTGAAACTTTATTGCTGGAACAGCACAGCAGGTCAGGCAGCATCCAGGGAACAGGACATTCGACGTTTCGGGCACAGGCCCTTCTTCATTCCTGAAGAAGGGCCTGTGCCCGAAACGTCGAATGTCCTGTTCCCTGGATGCTGCCTGACCTGCTGTGCTGTTCCAGCAATAAAGTTTCAACTTTGATCTCCAGCATCTGCAGACCTCACTTTCTCCTTAACTTACAATAGTATTTTGAAACAAAATTAAGCTTTCCAAGAAGTCTTACCAAAATCTGTTTTGGCTCCTCTTAGTTGAAAATGTTTTTTCTGGTACACAGCTTATATTACATTCATCTTAGAGAACTTCAAAACTTAATCAACTGATAGAAGAGTCTTTTGGTTGAACAGAATTTGATTACTGAAAAGGAAATGCTTCAACAAAATATGTCCATCTTACATTCATTAGGAAATTTGCAAAAATACCAATTCAAGCATGAAAGGATTATACTGACTTGATAGAGACATTGCCATGGAGAATGCATTAATTAATAATAATTGATAGTTAACTGCCAATGCCTTGTTGAAATTGACTCTGATTTCTCAGGTCAATGCCTTGATCAATGAACCAGCGAATTGACAGTCATTTATTTTGTTAAGGCACAGTACTTGGACATGTTCTTTCTGTCTGCAGATCTTGTACGTTAATACATGTAGCTTCCAGTACACACTAGAGTGTCATACTGCAAAATCTGACAGAAAATCTTAAATTTGTTGTCAACATAATTCTTCACACACTCAAGGTTATCTGCTAAATGTTGTCCAATTACAGAATCACATCTAATATTGGATATAATTGTGAGATTTGCAAGTATGGCCTGGTTGGGCATTCGGCTTGTTATGAAACAGATAAAATCAAAATATTACAGATGCTGGAAACCTGAAACAAACAGAATGCTGGAGAAACTCAGCAAGTCTGGCAGTATGAGAGAGAGAGAGAAACAAAGTTAACATCGAGTTCAGTATGACTCCTCGGAACTGCAGAATGGATGTTCTGTTTGAAAAGACTTCCTAGTCTTTAGGACGTATGGCCTACCTATCTTACACAAACGCATGTATAAAAGGTTGTCTGAGCTGAGATGTCACTTTTTTTTATAAAGCCTTAAGTTATCGCAAGAAGGCGACTTAAAATAAATTCTGGGATTTACATATTAATAAACTGAAACTTGCAACCCATTCAGAAAGATAACAGACTTAACAGCAATTTAGATTTGTTCACTATATCATTTCAGTTGCATGACACTGTAATCTTTTGCTATAAATTTTGTGTCTTCCACAGCTACCTGACGAAGGAGAAGCACTCCAAAAGCTAGTACTTCCAGATAAACCTCAACTATAACCTGGAGTTGAAATTTTTAAACTTTGTCCACCCCAGTCCAACACCGGCACCTCCACATCATTGCTAAATTAGAGTAAACCTGTCAGGTTTAAAATTAAATGAAGCCTGACAGTTAAGTATCAATCATTGCTAATTTGTGTACCCTCCATGGCAAAGGATTCACCATTTGGAGTTCACTGGCCAACCAATCAGCTCTCATCTCATGAAATATAAATGGTGGTTATTCCCCTTGAATTGGTATCTCTTTGAACTGTCCTGATGAATGCAAGATGAAAATCTTGGGCAAAATGTGTCTGTCTTTGTTCAGCCAAATTTAATTTATACCAGATGAGTTGAGATTTAGTGAAAATCAAAGTTTAAATTCAGAACTGTAACAGAGTAGATTGTTGCTTTGCAGCAAGACATTTTCTTAATAAACACCTTTTCTAAGTTATAAGAATAAAATTGTTCCATAATATTAGTTTACTAACCACAAGCATGAGTACTATGGGTCCTAGGTAGATGATTAGAAAAAAAAATGAAATCATGGCGAGTGACAAGATCCCACGAATCCACCAGTTCTTCCATCTGCAAAACAAAACAATTTTAAAAAACACTTTTTCACAAAGTGAATTAAAAAGAATAACATCTTAAAAGAATTTTAAAATTGTCTTAGAAGCTCCTACTTTATAGCTGAACCTCTGTACAAAATTTGTAAATGATATAAGCTTTACAAAATAATAATTTGAAGTATCCCAAAGACAGCACAACAAAATTTATGTTTCTTTATTCACTTGTGGGATATGGATGTTGCTGGCTGGGCAAACATTTATTGCTAGTCACTAGTTGCCCTCAAGAAGGTAATAGTGAGCTGCCTTCTTGAACTGAAGTCCTTTTGCGTCGTAAAAGCTGTAATGCCATTGAGAGGGAATTCCAGGATTATGACCCAGTGACAGTGAAGGAACCGTGATACATTTCCAAGTCAGGATGATTAGTGGTTTTTTCTATATTATTAAGTCACAAAATGAGGGCATCATTGGTTAGGCAATCTGTAATTGCCTAGAGGGCATTTAAGAATCAATCACATTGTTGGTCTGAAGTCACATGTAGGCCAGACAGGTAGGCAATTTCCTTCCCTAAAAAGGACAACAGTGAGCTAGATGGGTTTTTCCAACAAGCAACAATGGATTTGTGCCCATCAATAGACTCTTTATTGCAGATTATTTTTATCGAATTCAAATACCACTGTTTGCCGAGGCAGAATTTGAACCTATGTCCCCATTACCTAGGATTCGAAGTGAACAGTCCAGTGATAAAACCACTAGGCTGTCAACTTCCCTTTGGAGGGGAATTTGCATGTCGCGGTGCTCCTATGTGGTGTTCCCATGTATCTGCTGTCTTTGTTCTTCTAGATACTTTTCATCATGGGCTTAGAAGGTGCTGCCTGAGGATCTTTGGTGAATTCCTACAGCGACTCTTGTAGACTGTACACATTGTTGCAAGTGGGCATTTTTGTCCTCAAGGTTGTCAAGCTTCTTGAATGTTGGAGGAACTGCACTCATCCAGGCAACCGGGGAGTATGCCATCACACTCTTGGCTTGAGTCTTGGAGTTGGCAGACTGGCTTTGGGACTCAGGTGATGAGTTTCTCACTGCAGTATTACTAGCCTCTGACCTACTCTTTTGTAGCCACTATTTGTATTTGTATGGAGATTTCAGTTGAGTTTCTGGTCAATGAGAACCCCACGATGTTATAAGTGGGGGATTCAATAATGGAAACACCACTGAACGTCAAGGATCAATGGTTAGATTTAATCTTGTTGGAAATGGTCATAGCCTGGCATTGGCATGGCACAAACGCTGCCTATTAATTTTCAGCCCAAATCTAGATGTTTTCCAGGTCTTATTTCATTTGACCATCATCTGCTTTACTACCTAAGGAATTGCAAATGGTGCTGAACATTGTGCAATCGAATATTCCCACTTTTAACCTTATGTTTGAGGGAAGGTCATCGATGAAGCAGTTGAAGATGGCTGGGCCTAAGACACTATCTTGAGGAACTCCTCCAGAGATATCCTGGATCTGAGATGACAAATAACCACACCATCTTCCTATGTGCCTGTTACAATTGGGTAGTGTAAAGTATAGGTCATCAACAGAAAAGAAAAATACAGCTAGACCTTTTAGGAGTGATTGCTGAAGGGACATGCTGTTTATTACGATTCACCAGTAAGCTGTAAGTTCCAAAGACTGGAGAATCCTTATGGTTACAAAACTTAAGGCAGACTGTTCAACCTGAGATGAGATGCTACAATTGAACATTTACTAAAAAAACCCTGAAAGTGCTAAGAATTATACAGAATATAGGAATTCAAAGGATAAGTGGGGGTGGGGGGGGGGGGGGGGGGGGGGGGGGGGAGTGGAATCTCATAAAAACCTATAAAATTCAAAGACAACTAGACAAGCTAGATGCAGGAGTTCCAGATAGGAGAGGAACCCAGAACTAGGAGTGACATGTAAGGATATAGAGTAAACCATCTAACACTGAGATAAAGGAGAAATTCCTTCACACAAAGAAAGTGATGAGTCTGTGGAATTTGCTATCACAAAAAGCAATCAATCAATGTCAATACATCGTGTGACTTCAAGGAGGAGTTAGATATAGCTTGTGGGGCTGAAGGGATCAAAAGATATCAAAAGATATCAGAGAAAAGTAAGAATGAGGTATTGAGTTGGTGATCATAATGAATAGTGAAACAGGCTCAGTCAAATGGCCTACTCCTGCTCCTACTTTCAATGTTTCAATTTAAATAGTAATTCAGGCTTACAGCGTGGTATGTTTGCCTGTACTGAAAACAACATTGAGTCCTATTCATTGCAGACAGAAAGAACATGTGAATACAGTGTGCTGGAATCAACTTAACAAAACAGGAACTAGTCTGCATTCTATAGTTAATTTGCTAGGGCAAGACCAGTGTCAATCTGCCAGTTAAATTTAACTAGATTTTGACAGTTAACTGTCAAGCATGAAACTGGTACATTTCCCAACACAATATCACTACCAGAGTCCACTTGCCAACCAATAAATACATCTTTTTTCAGAGTTGGTGGTTTATGTTACTTGCTCTTTAAGATCCATTTAAAAACATCGCCACTCAAGAATGTCATGTTCTTAGGAAACTACAAGCAATTGACAGATTGCGTAAGATCTCCAGAAAGAAGGCAAAGTCTGTATGGATGAAGGCCTTCTCCTGGAAGATGATTTAGTCCAGATGGTCTGGAAGAGGCTGAGCCTTCTACAGAGGCCTTTGATCCATACTAAAAGGTTCACAGAGCAAACTGGGTGGTTGCTGGCCAACAAATAGTCTATTGCATGGGAAAAATACATCAGACCACCCCAGGCTACGCCATGTGCTCTTAAATTTAGGAAAATTTAACAGACAGTGCAAAACATCAATGGGGAGGAACTTACTTTCTTAATAAGCCCATGCAATAAAAGAAAAGAATTTAATTAATTAATGAGGGGGAAATATAGTTACATGCATCATTCAATCATTTTTCCTTCATTGTCACAGAGCAGTCTTGTTCAGCTTCTCCCATGCTTTGAAACTTTTCTTTCCAAGTTGAATTAAAATGCTTTTAAAAGTAGAGAGCACTTAATTTTGCATATAATCCCTACGGAACCTAATTTAGTATTGCATTTAGTTGACACCAGCAGCAAATGGTCTAAGTGTTCGGTTTATTTTCTATGGTTGTTATTATTGAAAGAGATGCCTCTATTTTGCCAAGTGTTTATGTTCAAACAAACAACCTCATTTGTCACTTTAATAGCAAGTGCTTATGTTGACCAGATATATTATAAATTTGAACAATGCTTGGGCATTGAAATATTAAAATGTTAAATCTGTAAGGCGGTAGGGATATGCAGGGAGTCAGTAGATCTGGAAAGGTATATGCAATAAGTAACCGTGAACCTTTGCTCTACAGTATCAAAGTAATACTACGTAAAACTATATGACAATACAGTACAGCACAGGATCAGGCTCTTTGACCCACCATGCCTCTGTCATTCTAAACTAATCTCATCTGTTAGTACATGGTCCATATCCCTCTATTCCCTGCCTATTCATGTGTTTAATAAATAACTCTTAAATGTTGCTATCATATCTGCTTTTACCACCTCTTCTTGCAGCACATTCCAGGCACCAACCACTGTGTAAAAAAACCTTACTTCACATATCCCCTTTAAACATTTTCCCCCCTCATTTCAAACCCCTGCTCCCTGGTATTATATATTGCCACTCTGGGAAAAAGATTCTGACTATCCACTCTATCCAAGCTTCTCAATTTCGTGAGGTCATCCCTCAACCTCCAATGCTCGAGCAAAACAATCCAAGTTTGTCCACACTCTTCTTATAGATACTACACATCAATCCAGGCAATATCCTGGTAAACTTATTTTGCACCCCTCCAAAGCTTCCACATCCTTCTTATGCACACATATTGTTAATAGGTTAAATCTGATGGCCAGTTAATAGTGGATTTTGTATGTAAATCCAAGTCCTAAGAGGTGAAACATGCCATGCATTACAAAAAAACATTTGCTGCAGAATTCTCTGTTGAAATGTTGAGTTCAAGATGAACAATATTAGTACAAACAAAGGAACTTCCAGTTTAGATAATTAAGTTATATATTTCCCAACACTGAGCTATTGGCAGCACATTTATGAGTTTAAAGCACAAATTATAATGCAAGGTAACGTTGCATACATCCACCTGATCAATTGGTCATAAAATTCCTATATCCGGTCCTAATAAGAGGTTTCCATTGGAATTGTGAAACATCTTGTTGAAGAAGGGCCACACAACCTTGTCTCAACAGCATTCACTGTTGTAAGCAAAGAAAAGAAAACATTCTATTGCATCAGTAATTTTATTTTTGCTTCCCCATGCCAACCATACATATGGCTTCACTATGTAAGACAGTATTTGTTTGCTTGCAAGCAGTTTTATTTTGCTATGGGCAATATCTATTACAAGGAAGGATGCAATAATCATTATTTTAAATTAAGAAAATTAAACCAAATAGACAACAGCCAAAACCATATTTTCAGACAATGGAGGGTACTTCAGGAAACACTGATTAAGTAACACCAAGCTTTGGTTTTAAAAGCCTGACTATTGTAAATAGAAGTAAAAAGTCAGAGTAGGACAACTAAACAACTTTTTACAAAAATATATACCACCTTAAAAACATAAAACACCAAAACATTTGAAGAAGGCATTATAAAACAAATTATGATACAAATGTACATAACTGCAGATAAGCAAAAGTTTGCTTTTAAGACAGCCTAATAGGAGGAAATTGGAGTGACCAAGGTTTAGGACAGCATTTGATGGTTTTGGGCCAAGACAACAGGATCCATTAGAATACTCGAGATGTAATCAGAGTTGCACACAGCTTAAGGGAGGAAGAATACTGACTAACTTAGAAGAGGAAATAGTTCAAGTATTCAGAGAACCACTGATTAGAGGTATCACAAAAGCTTGGATGGAGAAATAGAGCTGAGTGTTAAATGTAGATTAATAAATTTCATGTATTACAAACTGAAATGGTACCTTGAAGATAATCCTGATAGGGCCTTATTGAATACTTCAGGAGTGCTGTCATTTGAGGGTGGAACATCAGGAATATCTGAATCAGGTTTCAAATCAGGTTCACCATCAACTTCCAGCCCTGCTTTATCATCAACATCAACGTCCTAGATCACAAAAGCAAACAAATTCATTGGAAATGTATTGCATAAGGTATCAAAAGTTTCATTTTAAAAAATGGCACGCAGAGCAATTCAGAATTTCTCAGATATCGGTGACTCACTGAAGAATGTCTCCCAGCTGGGAAGGTGGTGGTGTACTGGTATTGTCATTGGCTAGAGATCAATGCCCTTGAATCATGGGTTTGAATCCCACCATGGCAGAAGATAAAATTTGAAGTTAATTAATAAATCTAGTTAAATGTCAATGAATCTGTATGTCTCCATGTTGAACACCCATGGAAGAAGACGTACTGAGGCGAACAAGGGCATAGAATGTACTCTGGGTGGGGTAACATCTGTGTCCTTCACAAGTATAGTTCAGGAGCACAGTTACTGATCAAGCTGTTAAAGTCCTGAAAGGACTGGTATACATAAGGTGCTGAGGGAACTAACAAGAACAAAACATCTGCTTGATCTCATCCCACCAACCTATCAGATGTACTTGTCCATGTCAGTATTAGTAAAAGTGACCACGCCACGTTCATTCAAAGTCCTTCACATTGAGGATACCTTCCAACGTGTTGTCTGCAGTACTGAACAGAGTAGATTTTAAACAAATCTAACAACCCAAAACTGGATATCTATGGAGGTACTAGAGTCCAATCCTCCAGATTAGTCAACAAACACAATTTGTAAATTGACATACCCCCCATTCTACGGTTACTCCCATGCCTGGGAATCAATCCTGCTTCAATGAAGCATGCACGAAGGCATGGAGCAGGAGCAGCAGTAGACACACCCAAAGTAAGACATCAAAGTGAAGAAGTTATAACACAGGCTTACTTGCATGACAAGCAGCATGTAATAGACAAGAGCTTAGTAATACCACAATCAATGAATCAGGTCTAAATTCTGTGGTCCTTCCACATCCAGCCATAAATGGCAGTCGACAAGTACCCAACTCTGAAGCTATCCACCTCAAAATACAAGACATAAACATCCAGGCTTTGACTAATAAGTGCTGAAAGTCAAAGTGTGGAGCTGGAAAATCACAGCAGTTCAATCAGCTTTCGAGGAGCAAGAGAGTCAATGTTTTGGGATGCTACTTGAACTGCTGTGCTTTTCCAGTGCCACACTTTTTGACTCTGATCTCCAGTATCTGCAATCCAAACTTTCTCCTGATAAGTGCTAAGTAACATTTGCATCATACAAGTCTCAAGCCATGAATACTCCAACAATAAAGAATCTAACTATTATCTCTTGACATTCAGTGGCATTACCATTGCTGAATCCCCCACTATTCACATCCTAGAGGTAACCATTTACAGAAACTGAACCAAACTAGCCACATGAATACTGTGGCTACAATTACAGGCAGGGAATTCTGCAGTGAGTACTTCACTTGCTGACTTTTCAAAATCTGCTTACCATCCATGAGATTCAATTCAGGAGTATGATAGAATACTCTCTTACTTACCTACAAGAGTGCAGCTCTAAACACTACTCATGAAGCTCAACACCAAACAGGCAAAACAGCTAGCTTAACTGGCATTTCATCTAACAGCTTCAACTTTTATCCCTCCACCAGTGATGCACATTAGCAGCAGCTATGTATTATCTACACAAATAACTAAGGCTACTGAGCAAACTCTCAAACTCTGTTTTCTAAGTTGAAGAGCAGCAAGTACATGGAAGTTACCATTCAACTCTCACTATTGTAACTTTAATTGTCCTCTGCACTATCCAATGCTTTCAAAATTCTACATTTCTTGAAAGATTTGAAAATAGTGTCAGTTTTTATTTTCTTCCATGATTCAATGATCTATTCACAGATCAGCAGCAGTGCTGGAACTTGCATACTGCCTCCTTTCGTGTATGTCTTTTCTCCATTATGCATCCAGTTATTCCACTTCATTCTCATCATGTCCTTAAATGGCTTATTAATATCAACATCTATTGGTTGCAAAACACATGTAAACCCGCCGGGAATTACAGCTACATCAGTGTTATGCGATGGGATGTTATCAACAACATTCTTCATTAGATGGGATCTAAACAGGTTCCAAACGAGCACACTTTTTTCCATGTGTAGCGCACAGGTTGTAAATTCCAAACTTCCTTTATCCATTTTCTGTATTCACCTTCTGGATGCACATGGATGACAATTCCTTTTGGAAATTTCTCCTTTGGCAAAGTTTCTCTCTTAAAACCAGCTAACTGTTTTAATTCAGTGCCATCAGCCATACAAGATAAAACTAAAGTAAACCTACTTTGCTCACGGCCAGTGGTTCTCACCAGTACTGTTTCTTCCCTTTTTTGGTTCACAGTTCGATTCTCTGGCATATTGAGAGTTATCGGCATTTCGTTCATGTTTCTAATGAATGATTGTAGCTCTCCTTCTGTCAATTTCTGATTACAAGTTGGTGAAACTATAATATTTTGTCTTCTAGTTCAGCAGGCAACTTTTGTGCAATTTTAGTTCTCTGTTGATTACTAAATCTTACCTTCTCATGAATCTTACACCATCCAGCACTTGCCTTAATATCTAAAATTCCATCGTCCTTTGATTAGTTTTGTGCATGGATTTGGATGGCTTCAAGACTAACCTGTTTTCCACTTGGTGATTTCCAAGTATCCACTCATCAACTTTTTATCCAATTGTGGCCTTTTGCTAGCTTTACCTATGTAGGCATACTTTTGTTTTAGTATTATCTGAAGTTGATTCAATATCTTTCTCCAGTCTCTTAAGCCTCTCCAAAACACACAGTTCTCTTGCTGCTACACAGTTACTTGTCTTCTCTGCAACTCCAATAACCTTCAGTTTAAATGCTGCTGTATATTTCACGTTGTTTTTTCTGGAGGGCATTTTTAGACAAAATGAAGGAATTTCAAAACCTCAACTATATTGCGAGGTTGGTTGTCATCTGACTCTTTCGAGCCAAATTGGTGTGAATTGTACATCGAATCACAAAATACCACGAAAAATTCATTTCTTCATCATGTCATTTATGTACAGGATAATACCTTGACTCACAAACATTGATCTGTTATCTGTAAAGAACTAGGGTTGACTTTCACATGAGGTACAGGTATACAATCCTTTATCCGAAATCCAAAGTTTCTTCTTTAAGTATTTTTCTGTATAACAAAGTTATTTGGCGTGCGAACAGGTGACCTAATTCCACACCCACTCGAGCCATGTCACTCAGCGGTGTGGCCCATACTGGCAGGCATCATTGTGTCTCAGTACTCATACTAGTCACACATGGTTCTGCTGTTCGGCAAGATTTTAAAAAAATTTAATTGTGAAAATGTCATTTATTCCGAAATCCAAAAAATTCCAAAATCCAAAAAACAACCAGCCCCAAGGATGTCAGATAAAGGATTGTGTACCTATATACAGAAAATTTCAGATTTTTTGGCCAAAAATAGGGGTTGACTTTTAATTGAGACTGTCTTGTACTCAAGTACATAAGGTAAGGGCATGGATTTCTTTTAGTTATTTTCATTTCTTATCTAAACATAAAGTCATGGTAACATTGAAAAGAAAAAGCCAAAGTCTGTAATGAGCTGTAAGCTAAAGACAGGTTTGAAGAGATGAAGATTAAAATTAAAATTAGGTTTTATTGTCACATACTGAAGTTCAGGGATACTGGAATGCAATGAAAAAAGTGCACAAAGTCACTATTCCCAGTGCCATCTTAGGTATAAAAGTAACTAGGTATAAAATCAAAAATATCTTGGAGTAAAATGTTGAATAATGTTAGGTTATATGACGCATTCCCTGGACTTGACAGTCTGCATCTGAGGGTGTTTAAAGAGGGGACTACTGAGAAAGTAGATGAAGTAGTTATAATTGTCCAAAATTATGTAGATTGTGGAATAGTTCCAGCTTATTCCAATTGTAACATCTTAGAAATGGAGGATGTACAAAACAGGAAACAAGGCCAGTTACAGGGAAATTGCTAAACTCCATTATTAAGGAGGACTAATAGAACGTTTAGATAATCGTAATAACTGATAGAGTCAACGTGGTTTTGGGAAAACAAATCATATTTGACTAATTTATTGAAGTGTTTTAAATAAGTAACAAGCAAGGTGCATAAAGGGGAACCTGTGTATGTAGAATACTGCAATTTCCAAAAGGCTACAGATCAGACATCACAAATGTTCTTACAAAAATAAGAGTTCCTGCTGTAGGTGGTAAAACAGTAGGACGGACATAGGATCATTAACAGGAAACAAACTAAAGGCAAATGGATTATGTTTGGGTTGGCAAGATGAGGGGAATGCCATAGGGATTAGTTCAGAGGCTTCAGTTATTTGCAATGTTTAAGAATGGCTTGGAAAAAAGGAGGACTTGTGGGATAATGTATATAGTTAACTTTGTGTATGACCAAGACATGTAGTGAATAAGCTGTCAAGAAAGCACGCAAGTCTGCAAAGGGAATTAGATGGGTTAAATGAGTAGGGAAGAAAAATGGTGAGTGGAAAATGTGAACTTGTCCATTTTGGTAGGAGGAATAAATCAGCAGCTTAATATTTAACAGAGTGGACTGCAGAACTCTATGGAACAGAGGGATATGGATATGCTGGAACATGAATCATCATCTGTTATGAAAATACAACATATTATTCGGACAGCAAATAGAATATTGGCATTTGAGAGGGAAAATTGAGCAGTAAATTATGGAAGTATTGTTGCAGCTGTGATATTAAAGAATTAATTTGCTCTGCTGACCTGCAAGAAATTGAATGCCCCGGGGATAGGGTGGTGTGTCTTTGACCGATAGGTGGAATGTGGGAGGTTTACATGGCCACTCCCTTGCCATTTAGGGATGACTTACATTGTTTTCATCCCCTATTCAGAAATCAATAAGAACATTACAGTTGGAATTCGACTACTCCCCTATAGTTACAAATAAAAAGTGATTTGCAACAGGTTTGACCATTAAGGGATGATTTGCATTACACTGTTTCTGGAGGCGGGGTGGTCACTGCATTGTATCTCGAGTGGCATGTGACTGTGAGTGAGAGACTGGGGGTTGTCTTGTGGGCATTACTAACTGTGATTGAAAAGATTTTGTATAAAGGAAAGATCGTTTCCTTTGTTCAGGGAGAGCTTTTGCCTTGACCCATAAGTCCTGCGAGATGTGTGTTAAAAGGTTCCTCCAGAGGGTCCCCTGGACACGACTTGCAAGCATGGTGAAGAGTTTTCAGGATTTCTCCAAAGCTTGTGTTGTGCTGTGCTAAATAAAATTTGGCTGCTTGTTCACAGAAGTTGCTATATTGCAGTTGCATCAAGTGTCTAAGAACCTCAGGAAAAAGTACTTAACACAGCTATAGGCTTTACTCCACATGAGATTACATAATTCTAAAGATCCAATTTACAAACATTTCCCGTTGTTTGATCTATTACAATCAAGGATCAAATTGCATTAGATGTTATTGGACAGGGTTAATTTTATGTGTAAGGGTTGAGTAGTTTAGGCCTATACTCATTGGAATTTGAACAAGAGATAATTATCTTGAAACATACACAATCCAGAGGAGACTGGACTTAGTGGATGCAGCTTTTTCGTTGTGAGGGATTCTAGAGTTAGGGTTTCCCATTTAAAATTGAGACAAGGGGTCCTTTTCCAGATGTTCCCCGAAAACAGCACAGGTTAGGTCGCAGTATATTCAAAGCTGGGGTAGATCGATTTTTGATTGGCAAAGCAGTCAAGGACTATGGGAACAGACAGGAAAGTGGATTTAAGGCCAAAGTTATAATCAGCTACAACCTTAGCAAATGGCAGAGAAGGTTCTAAGAGCTAAACAGCCCACTCCTGCTTCTAATTCTTGTGTACTTATGTATAGATAACAACAGGGTTGTTATGGTGCAATGTGAGTACCCTACCTCTGAGCAAGGAGTCCTGGGTTCAAATTCCACTTGCTCGAGTGTCCAATAATATTTCTGAACAACTAAACAGGTTGATTAAAAATATCTGTATAGAGTAAAGGGATAGTTTTCAACTGAACTTACAAGCACCAATGTGCTTGTGCGGAGGACAACTAGGGCACTGCAGAAAAAAAAATTATGTAATAATAGAGAAACAGGATAGGTTGACACTATTGAGGAAGAGATCAATTAATATTTTTATTGAAATAGAAGCGGAAAACAAAAGAAAATAGAAGAATGGGAAAGAAAGATAAAATGACAGAAAACGACAAACTGTCACTGGAGTCATACAGCACGGAAACATGCCCTTCGGCCCAACTCATCCATACTGACCAGATTTCCTAAATTGAAGACACAAGACATTCAAACAAAAAATTAAAAATCAGGAAAGCAAATAACAGTAAACATTCCAAAAAATTTGGGCATCCAAATTGAAGACAGAGAAATGATAATGGGATCATTGTGCCAACGAATGACATCATCACAACATTAAAACCAATCTGATTGCATACAGTTTAGGAAATAGGAAGGGAAATAGTACAGCCAGTCCCCAGGTTATGAATGGGTTCCATTCTGGAGCCTGCATGCAAATTGGAACATTAATGTAGGACAATATAAAACACTTGCTCATAAGAACGGGAAATGTTTGTATATTGGATCTTTAACATTATACCCAAATTTGGCATTGCATTCTTTTTTATAGATATTTTTATTAGAAATTTAACATTTTTACAAGTTTACAAAAATAAACAAAACTCTCAAGTACAAACATTGATATATAATTAAATCTTAAATATATAATAGCCAAAATTTAACAAAACAAAACCGAGAAAAAAAACCAAAACTCAACTAACTAATAATCTAACCTACAACTAACCAGACTCTTACATTATTCAAATAAGAGAAAGAGAAAAAAAACAAAAAAACAACAGATAACATAGAAATTGGGTGGTGAGATACATGCTCGGAATGTGTTAACATCAAATGTAACAAAACCCGTATTCGTGCGGGATTCCTCTCCTAAGGGGCCCCGGACCAGCCAGGTTCGTGATCTCAATTAAATAAAAGCCCTTGTTAGGATAGCCGAAATATCTGTATTCATATAATTCAAGAAGGGCTGCCATATTTTATAAAATAATTCGGTCTTTCGGTGCACCATATTTGTAAGGAAGTCAAGGGGAATACATTCCATAATTAACCTGTGCCAATTTGAAAGTCCAGGGGGGCCCTCAGCCACCCAGTTTACCAAAATATTTTTCCTTGCACAGAAAGAGAGAATAGAAAATAGTCTCTTCCCGTGCATGTCCAGGGAGGGAAAGTTCGAAAAGCCCAAAAGGAGAGATACAGGGTCCACTTTAATTTCCGTTCCTAAAATTTCTGTCAGGGTACTTGCTACTTTAGTCCAGTATCTACGGATCTTATGACAGGTCCATAGGCAATGTACAAGAGTGCCCACCTCTATTTTACATTTGGGACACATTGGAGATGCTCCTGCCTTAAATTTCGCCAATCGATCCGGTGCTATATAGGCCCCATGAAGTATCTTCAGCTGGATAGCCTGAGTTCTGTTATAGATGGTGATTCTTCTGGCGTTTTCCCAAATGTCATTCCACGTTTCTATAGAGATTTCTAGTCCCAATTCCTGATCCCATGTTTTAAGCAGATTGTCCATATCTCCCGATACTTCATCATGTAGTAAGTGATAAATAGTACTGATGGAGGATACCCCCATTGGTCGTAGGACACTACATTCTCTATCTGATTTATAAAGACTATCTAATAACATAGTCTTCTTCTGTATATAGCCTCGAATTTGGAAGTATCGATAGAGGTCTCCATTAGGTAATCCGAATTTTTGACACAGCTGTTCAAAAGACATCAGGACCCCATCTTTAAACACGTCCCCTAGACATGAGATACCCCTGGATCTCCAGAGTTTAAAAGTGGCATCTGTAAACCCCGGTTGGAATCCCTATGCTCCCACTATCGGCGCACAGGGGAATGTTTTTTATGTGAGTTGCCCTCATTTTGCCGCATTATATTCCAAGCTTTAATTGCGTTTAGTATTATAGGGTTTTTACAGTGATCAGTAATGATTTTCCTCTTGTCTGAAAATAAAAGGTTAATAAGTGGGTATTTTACTTGAGAAGCCTCGATGTCCAGCCAGATTGATTGTGGATCAGACAAGACCCAATCAGCTATGTAACTTAATAGGGAACTTCAGTGATATTTCCTAAAATCTGGGAAGTCCAATCCTCCCCTTGCCTGTGGGAGCTGTAGCTTCTTCATCTTAATGAGGGGCCGTCTATGATTCCAGGTAAAGGAACTCAACCAGCCATATAATTTACGTAGTGCCAGCCTCAGCAACATCACCAGAAGCATTCTCATAGGGTATGGGAGACGGGGCAGGACATTCATTTTAATTAGTGCTATTCTACCCAGCCAGGAAATTGGAAGGTCTCCCCATCGCTGGAGGTCCTGCCTTATCCTTTCCAGTAAATGCACAAAAAGTTAGCCTTATATAACTGACCAAATACTGAGGTAATAAAAATGCCTAAATATAAAAAACCCTCCAGGAACCAACGAAAGGGAAAATGGGATCCGTCCGCTAAGTGGGGTATCATTGCAAGGCCACCCATTGGCATAGCCTCCGATTTTGAGAAATTAGTTTTATAGACTGAGAATGCGCTAAATGTATTAATAACTTGGATTAAGCGAGGTATGGACATCAGAGGATTACTGAGGAATAGAAGAACATCATCTGCATAAAGGGTAATTTTATGTTTACCTGTACCAATCCTCGGGGCCGTTATATTAGGATCAGCCCATATAGCTTCTGCTAGTGGTTCAATTATTAGCGTAAATAACACAGGCGAGAGAGGACATCCCTGACGGCAGCCCCTACCCGCACTGAAGCTATCCGAACCTAATCCATTGGTAACCACAACTGCTTTGGGATCACTATACAATGTTGAGACCCATCTGGTAAACACCTTTTCAACGCCAAACCTTTACAATGTGTAAAACAAATATGACCATTCAACCCTATTCAAAACCCTTCTAATATTACTGGATGACCTACGGCTCTTAATAAACCCCGTCTGATCCTCCTTTATGATATGTGGCAGTACCCTTTCTCGTCTCAATGCTAATGTTTTAGAAAGGATTTTAAAATCTACATTTAGCAAGGATATTGGTCTGTATGACATACAATCTTCTGGGTCCTTTCCTTTTTTAAGGATAAGAGAGATATTTGCCTCTTTCAGCGAAGGTGGGAGACAGCCCTGACTATATGCATAGTTATACATGTCCATAAGTGGACCAGCCAATATTTCTGTAAATTCTTTATAGAATTCAGCTTGAAAACCATTTGGGCCAGGTGCCTTATCGCTCTGAAGTTGCCTGATTGCGTCAAGTTTTTCTTGGACTGTTAGTGGAGCATTTAAGACCGATACCTGTCCCGGAGTTAGGCCCGGAAAGGTAAAATTTTTAAAAAATGGTTGTATCCCCCTAGTCCTGTCTTCACAATCCTGTGATTTATATAAATCAGAATAAAATTTTCTAAAGATTGCGTTAATCTTTTTATGATCATGAGTCAAAATACCCGTACTTTCCTTGATAGACGTGATAGTTTGAGGGGCCTACTTTTTCTTTGCAAGAAATGCTAAGTATCTACCCGGTTTGTCGCCAAATTCATATAACCTTTGTTTTGCAAATAATATTTCCCTCTTAGCCGTTTGGGTAAGCGTAGTGCTTAGAGCTATCCTAAGGGACGTAATCCTTTGTAATTTAATAATAGAAGGTCTATCAGCATATGCTGTTTCAGCCGCTTTTAAGCGAGCTTCGAGCAGATGCTGTTGTTCTCCCTTTAATTTTTTCTGGGTCGCTGAGTAGGAGATTATCAAACCTCGCGCGTAAGCTTTGATGGTCTCCCACATCATTGATGGGTTGCTAGCCGTACCTAAATTAATTTCTAAAAAAAGTTTTAAATTCTTGAGAGAAGTACTTTACAAATTTACTATCTTTCATTAGGAAGGGGTCCATACGCCAATGCCGAGGGGATGTCCGTTGTTCCTCACCTTGGTTTCCATATATACAGCAGCGTGGTCGGAAATTGCTATATTACCTATTTTACAGGATAATATGGAATTTTAAAAAATCGAGGGGGCAAAAAACATATCAATTCTGGTATGACATTTATGTGGATTGGAGTAAAAAGAAAAATCTCTGCCCTGTGGATGAAGACATCTCCATACATCTACTAATTCTAATTCTTTGTTCAGATCCACCAATTGTCTAGATCTGGGAGATACTCCTGCAGTACTCTTGGGAATCCTATCTATTTCCGGATCCATAATACAATTAAAGTCTCTCTCTATAATTGTATGATGGGCACCAAGAGCCATCAATTTTGAGAACGCTTCCATTATAAATTTAAAGGGGTGTGCCAGGGGTCAGTACAAATTTAAAATCCCATATTCCTCTCCATTTATAAGGGCTTTAATCAGAATATATTGTCCAGATTCTTCTTTTATCTGATTTAGGATTTTAAAAGGGAAATTCTTCTGAACAAGAATAACAACTCCCCTACTTTTTGAGCTAAAAGAAGAAAATAAGGCCTGATCAAATCCACACTGTCGTAATTTCAAGTGTTCTTTATCCAACAGGTGTGTCTCCTGTAGGAGAGCTATATCAACTCTTTCTTTCTTAAGATTTGATCATATTTTCTTCCCTTTGACTGGCGAATTACTCCCCTTGACATTCCAGGTGCACCACTTAACCGACTGATCAACCATAATCATCCGGGCAAATCCGAGACCCCTTGGGAGGGGAAACCCTTCCCAGAACATCCCGAGCATAGAGCATATAAAATTCACAAAAATAAAGGCTCTCTAATACACTCACAACAGTATAATAAAAAACTATTTCTAAATAAAAAAAAAAATATAAAATGTATTTAAATGGAGATTTTCCCCCTTGTTCGCAGGGGGTGTCACTTCCTTTCCAAAGTTCCATCGTATCCTCTCCCAACCAATGCCCCACCCTTGACCCAGGCGCTCCTTAATAGGATGAGGAGAATTCAGATATAATACAAAGCTAGAGTTAACAGTGAGCACCCTACCCCCACCCACACCAACACCAACACCTGGATATATTTGGTAAAGTTAATACCGTGTATAAACATATAGAACTATAAAATTACAATCTCAACAAATAATAATTACATATAATAATACAAAATAACAAGGGAAAACAACCCCGCTCCTAGTGACAGAGGTAAAATAGAATAAGGTAACCACCTCCCCCCACCAACATTAACTAACCCCCCCGGCTTTTTTATACACATATTCGCCTCATCGAATGCCTTCCTCTTTCAGACCAGAGCTGGGGAAAAGTCCTGGAATAACATGATCTTGGATCCTTTATAGATCATGGCTTGGGAATCTTTTCCAAGATTTCTAGAGGCTTCTAGAAGTATCTGCCTCTCCCTATAGCTCTGCAGCCGGAACAGGACTGGGCGGGGACGCTGGTTCGAGTCGGGCCTGCGTATTGCGACCCGGTAGGCCCATTCTACCCTTACCTGGCCTGATCCAGCTTCCAGATTTAAAAGCTGTGGCAGCCACTGCTCGAGAAACGCTGTAAGTTGGCCTTCCTCTTCCCATTCGGGAAGGCCCAGCAAACTAATATTTTTTCGATGACCTTGATTATCGAGGTCATCAATATGATTCTCTAAGGTCCGGACTCACTGTTCGAGAGTCCGGACCCGATCCACGGCCGATTGCGCTGTAGTTTCGGAGGTCACGGCCTTTAGCTCCACCCCTCCGACTCGGCGCTCGATTTCTTTAATGTCTTGGTCATGCTTTTGCAGCGTGGCCGAGAGTGAGTCCCATCGACTTCGGGATTCTTCAATGAAAGCGTCGATCTTCGCATCCAGTTTAGAGATGATTTCCACAAGGCTCGCCACCGTAGGCAAGTCCCCCGGGGCGACTGTGGACGCCTCTGCTGCAGCTGGAGGGGGTGGGGGAGGGGTTTCTGCTTGCTGAGAGCTGCGGGCTCCCTTCCCTTTAGTCATTTTTACTAAAGATTAGATTGTTTAAATGTAATATTAAGCAACTATTTAAATTAAACAGATATTTTAAATGATTTGGTGAGTGTGGTGGGGGTGGGTGACCCACTTTGCCTAAGTCTTGGGAGGAGCACTATAGACTCAGACTTGCTGGGTCGCCGCCATCTTGGATCCCCCCAGCATTGCATTCTTAAGTACAAGTAAATAGGAGACTGTAAAATAATGCAATTTGCAGTACAAGTTACAAAACCCTTGCAAGGACAAGAATGTACAGGCATTTTAGGATAATGAGCAACAATAGCAAGTGACATCAACCCTTTCAAAGGATCTTTGAAATTGTTTACCTACAAGTTTTACCCCCCTTCACCTCCTTTACTCCATGTTTCACAGGCAACACACCATCTAAATCCACATGCAGACTAAGTGCCTGCTAAAACATGCTTTAGTGAACCACTACTTTAGCTCCACACAGGACAGCAACAGACATTGGGAATTCATATTGCAGAATTCCTGAGACTTCCCATACCATGATGCTGAATTAGTATTCCAACATTCTGCACTGCACTGTCACAAGTTGTAACTAACTAGTGAATTGCTAGATGAATTTCTTTATAGATTTTAGTCCTTACCTTCTATGGACTACGAGGAGTCATTTTTTACCTCTATCAGTGTGACAATCTTTGACCTGCAAGCAGTTTAGTAAGGAAACCTTGGCATTTCTTTCATAAAATCATGGAACTTGTAATTGTTTTTAAAACATTTGAGAAGAGTGTTTAAGCACTTGCAGCATTTTTAAAGACTTTAATTGTAATTTTCTTAAGATAATAGGAAATATTGGTCCATGTCCAAAGATGTGCAGGTTAGGTGGATTGGCTATGATAAACTGCCCATAGTGTCCAGGGATGTGCAAGCTAGGTGCATTAGCCATGGGAAATGCAGGGTGCATGAATGGAATGAGCTGCCAGAGGCTGGTACAATTACAACATTTAAAAAACATCTGGATGGGCACACGAATAGGAAGGGTTGAAGAGGGATATGGACCAAATGCTAACAAATGGCACTAGATTAATTTAGGATAGCTGGTCACCATGGGCAAGTTGGACCGAAGGGTCTGTTTCCATGCTGCATAATTCTATGACTATGTAACCAGGCAGCTCCAAATCTGGAAGCAGAAGCAGTACCAACAGGAAGTAAGTTGAAGACGAAGTTCTGTGATTAACAAGTATTAAGATCAACAACCAGAGAGCTCGGGGAACAGGGGTGACAACATGCAAAAAATGGAAAAGGGTAGAGACAGAAGGGGGACCACAGAAAACTTTTGTGAGAGGATGAGGGGAAAATTTCAGGAAAGGGTCAGCTTATCTGCTACATAGGAGAAGAAACAAGAGCCGAAAGACACTGTACACACTGGTCAAAAATGTCCAATATTTGGAAAGCTGACTAACATGGAGAGGGTTGCGAACGTTGAATGCATTACCAATGATAAATTGTGCCCAGGAAACTCAAAGATGAAAGATATTGTCAGCTCCCCTGTATGAATGAAGCTTACAGTAGAGCTGTAGCTACATAATTCCATATTTGCTGAAAATCATAGAACAGAATCCCGACAGTGCAGATAGAGGCCATTTAGTCCATCAGGTCTGAGCTAACCCTCCAAAGAGCATCCCATGCAAAACTAGTCCCCTACCATATCCCTGTAACCCCACATTAACCATGACCATCCATTTAGCCTCTGCATCCCTAGGCACTACAGACAATTTAGCATGGTCAATCCACCTAACGTGCACACCTTTGGACTATGGGAGGAAAACAGAGCACCCGGCAGAAAACGCCCCGATAAATGGAGAATGTGCAAATTCCACAGAGATACTTACCCAAGATTGGAATCGAGAGCAGGTCTTTGGCACTCTAAGGCAGCAGCGCTTGCCACTGAGCCACTGTGCTACCAGTGTGGTTATGTAAGATGGTTCTATTTTTTGAAACGAAAATTATCTTTTTACATGAAGCATCATTTGCCTGTTAATTCATGTTAAGTTTGCACTGGCTCTGGCTCATGTTAAAGGAAGTATTATAAAAAGGGGAATCTGGTCAGTGATTTCCTTATTTGGGGGTTGTTTGGTAAATGTGGTTATTTTGGTTTAGATTCCCAGAGAGATTCAAAACATCAGGGGTTCTGCTCATGCAAATTATAAAAATACTTTTTAAATTTTAATTTCCAATTCCTGACATTTCTACACGCTACTCAGTTTGCACATGACCCAGTTTATTGAGTGCACACAAATACCTAGATAGAGAATACGATAATAAACAGTGCAGTCAGGTACTTTCAGAGCTATAAAATAGTAAACCAATTTTCTCTATGTGTAGTTAAATTAATTGCACACCATGCAATTTGAAGAAAAACAGATTAGCATAAGAATTGGTCTGATAGGTTATACTGCTAGAAGGAAACACAATTGGATAAATTATATTTTGTGGAGAGCTGGCTAATTAAACAAAACTATTTAACACAAGCTTTTTGAAGGTCAGATACAAAAGAATTTAACATCCCCAAGTGAATTGTTTACAAAGAGCTTTAAAGAGTATTATATTGACCAAACATTTAACAAGACATTGTGGGAAGGACAACTATAAATAGCAAAAAACCTAGTTTATGACAATTACAATTAATAATTCACAACAGAAAATGCTGTTGTGTCAATGAATATGTACACTGAAATATAAAACAGTAAATCTAAAATTGAAACAGTGGCTAAAATCTCTAGTTACACATTCATTCATATACTTCACTTTAGAAGAGAAATGATTTTCTGTTGTTCTGGGTCCAATTAAGTTAACTTGGTTTAACAAGGTAGCTGGTTAACAACCATTACATATACAGCAAGGTTTAAAAAAAGTGTCACTTATTTCACTGATCTTTACGGTAATTTTCTGTATACATACTTCTGACACTTCAACAGGGACCGCGTTTGAAAAACTCATCGCTGAGTATGCTTTCGGATATCCTGTGGTTCTAAATACTATAAACATTAAGACGTTCCATCACAATGGCATTAAGTTGAAAAAAAGCATGTTTATTTTCCTTCTTCACAAAATAATGTCAGGAACAGGTTTTAATATAGCGAGCCGCTCAGTCATGACAATTACTAGAAAATCTCAAAACAGAACTAAACCACCTGGCATCAACCTAGATGTTAGAAACAACACAGTAAACAGTCCTGTTGACTCCACAAAGTCTTCCTTACTAAGACCTGAGGGCTAGTGCCAAAATTAAGGAGTTGTCTCTCAGATTAGTCAAGCTATAGCTTGACATTGTTCTAACTCATTGAACCACATTTTACAGATAACGTCTGAGACACCATATCCAGACCTAAGCTCTGCAAAATCCAGTAATTAATGGTGATGGACAATGCAACAACTTAATGGAATAGGAAGCTCTGCAAAGATCCTCATCAATAACAAGGAGCCCAGCACATCAATGCAAAGGCTGAAGCATTCACAACAACCTTCAGCCTGAAGTGCAGATTGGATGAACCATCTCAGCCTCCTTCGGAGGTCCCCAACATCACCATGTGCCAGATTTCAGCCAATTCCATTCACACCATATCAAGAAAAAAAAACAGCTGGAGACACTGAATACTGCAAAGGCTATGGGCCCTGATAACACTCCAGCAATAGTACTGAACACATGCTCTAGTACACGCTCCGCCCTTAGCCAAGTTGATATAAAACATTACAGCGCAGCACAGGCCCTTTAGCCCTCGGTGTTGCCGACCTGTGAAAATAACCTGATGCCCATCTAACCTACACTGTTCCATTATTATCCATATGTATGTCCAATGCCCAGTTAAACGCACTTAACGTCAGCTGTTGCAGGCAGACTGTTCCACGCCCATACTACTGTCAGTGAAGAAACTACCCCTAATATCTGTCCTAAATCTATCACCCCTCAACTTAAAGCTATGACCCTCATGTTAGCCTTCATCATCGAAGGAAAAAGGCTCTCGCTGTCCACCCTATCTAACCCTCTGATTATCTTATACGTCTCGAATAAGTCACCTCTCAATCTACTTCTCTCCAATGAAAACAGCCTCAATTCCCTCAGCCTTTCCTCATAAGACGTTCCTTCCATACCAGGCAACATCCTAGTAAATTTCCTCTGAACTCCTTCCAAAGTTTCCATATCCTTTCTATAATGTGGTGACCAGAACTGCACACAATACTCCAAGTGCAGCCTTACCAGTGTCTTCTACAGCTGAAGCATGACCTCGTGGCTCCAAACTTCAATCCCCCTACCAATTAAACGCCAACAGACCAAATGCATACTTAACAACCCTATCAACCTGGGTGGCAACTCTGAAGGATTTATACACTAGGACACAGAGATCTCTCTGTTCATCTTGCTATGACATGGGGTAAACCCTCCTGCTTAATTTAAAACCAGCAACACAAAAGATTTACCCCATGCAGTTATCTGTAAAATTCGAGTGGCCAAGAACTATTTAAAAATGAACTTTATTTCTTAAAGTATAACACGGAATAATTAACTAGCAAGTATGTACAAGTCCTTACTCTAAACCTATCTTTTACCTTCCCTTCTATAATACGAGTCTGATAAAACTCCCAATTAGAATTCACAAAACAACACATCTCAAAACCAGGCAGCTTTTGGTTCTTCTATTTGGATCTTCCAGTGTCTGTTTTTCTTCTTCTTAGGAATTCTGCTTCACAGATTATTGATCAAGAGAGCTATTTTTCAGGCAGTCTTTTACATGCTTGGGCTTGGCAGTTCTCCTCCCAATTGTTCAATTTTCCCTAGCCTTATACCCCAAAACATCTGATTGCGTCATTTGCTTTTAAGATTGTCATTATACTAAATTCAAACTGGATTGGAGTTTGATATTTTTCAGGGTATAATTTAAACTGATTGGCCGAATTCAAATTTGTTTTGTCTCCAGGCAACAAGCTAATCAAGTGTTCAATGAAGCGTCACATTGTTGCCTTATTAAAAACACTTGCTGCTGTGTCCGGTAATTCTGCTACCTTTAACTCTCAAAGTACATTTCATAACAATCTACACTGCCAAGAATTTTACCATTAACCCAGTACTCTGCATTCCTGTTACTTCTTCCGAAGTGAACCTCACATTTTTCAGCAATAAACTCCATTTGCCATTTCTCACCCCAGTTCTGCAACTTATCTATGTCCCTCTGTAACCCACAACATCCTTTGGTACTATCCCCAACTCTAGATCAGAGTGGTGCTGGAAAAGCACAGCAGGTCAGGCAACATCTGAGGAGCAGGAAAATCGACGTTTCAGGCAAAAGGCCTTCTGCAGGAATACTAAAATGTCGATTTTCCTGCTCCTCGGATGTTGCCTGACCTGCTGTGCTTTTCCAGCACCACTCTGATCTAGACTCTGGTTTCCAGTATCTGCAGTCCTTGTTTTAACCTATTATCCACAACTCTGTCTACCTTATAGTGTCATCCGTAAATTTACTAACCCACCCTTCTACTCCCACATCCAGCTCATTTATAAAAACGACCAACAGCAGTGGCCCCAAAAGAGATCCCTGCAGCACACCACTTGTAACTGAGCTCCAGGATGAGCATTTCCCATCAACTACTACCCTCTGTCTTCTTTCAGCTAGCCATTTTCTGATCCAAACTGCTAAAGCGCCTTCAATCCCGAACCTCTGTATTTTGTGCAATAACCTTATCAAACGTCTTACTGAAGTTCGTATACACCACAACAACTGCTTTACCTTCATCCATCTGTCGGTTACCTTCTCGAAGCACTCAATAGTGAAGCACGACCTACCCTTCACAAAACCTTGTTGACTAACCCTAATCAAATTATTCCTTTCCAGATGATTATAAATCCTACAACATTTTCCAACACCTTACCCACAACCAAAGTAACGCTCACTGGCCCATAATTACCAGGATTGTCCCGATTCCCCTTCTTAAAAGGTGAAGCAACATTTGCTATCCTCCAGTATTCTGGCACTACTCCTGTCGACAAGGATGACAAAGATTGAAGCTAAAGGCTCTGCAATCTGCTCTCTGGCTTCCCAGGGAATCTGAGAATAAATTCCATCTGGCCCAGGGGTCTTATCTATTTTCAGATCTTCCAAAATTGCTAAAACTTCCTCTTTGTCAACCTCAATCCCATCTAATCTTGTAGCCTGTATCTCCATATTCTCACTAAGATTGCCCTTTTCCAATGTGAATACTGACAATAAGTATTCATTAAGCGCTTCCCCATGTCCTCAGATTCCAAACACAACTTTCGACTACTATCTTTGATTTGCTTTAATCTTACTCTAGTCACTATTTTATTCCTGATGTACTTATAGAAGGCCTTAGGATTTTCCTTTATATTATCTGCCAACAACTTCTCATACAGTCATAGAGATGGACAGCATGGAAACAGACCCTTCAGTCCAACCCGTCCATGCCGACTAGATATCCCAACACAATCTAGGTCCCACCTGCCAGCACCCGGCCCATATCCCTCCAAATCCTTCCTATTCATATACTCATCCAAATGCCTCTTAAATGTTGCAATTGTACCGGCCTCCACCACTTCCTCTGGCAGCTCATTCCATACACATACCACCCTCTGCATGAAAATGTTGCCCCTTAGGTCTCTTTTATATCTTTCCCCTCTCACCCTAAACCTATGCCCTCTAGTTCGGGACTCCCCGACCCCAGGGAAAAGACTTTGTCCAAGCCCCTCATAATTTTGTAAACCTCTATAAAGATCACCCCTCACCTCCGACGCTCCAGGGAAAACAGCCCCAGCCTGTTCAGCCTCTCCCTGTAGCTCAGATCCTCCAACCCTGGCAACATCCTTGTAAATCTTTTCTGAACCCTTTCAAGTTTCACAACTTCTTTCCGATAAGAAGGAGACCAGAATTGCACGCAATATTCCAACAGTGGCCTAACCAATGTCCTGTACAGCTGCAACATGACCTCCCAACTCCTGTACTCAATACTCTGACCAATAAAGGAAAGCATACCAAACGCCTTCTTCACTACCCTATCTACCTGCGACTCCACTTTCAAGGAGCTATGAACCTGCACTCCAAGGTCTCTTTGTTCAGCAACACTCCCTAGGACCTTACCATTAAGTGTATAAGTCCTGCTAAAATTTGCTTTCCCAAAATGCAGCACCTCGCATTTATCTGAATTAAACTCCATCTGCCACTTCTCAGCCCATTGGCCCATCTGGTCCAGATCCTGTTGTAATCTGAGGTAACCCTCTTCACTGTCCACTACACCTCCAATTCCTCCTGGCTCTTCTTCGCCCTCTCTAGATCTTTTCTGCCTAACTTACGACTCTCAAGCCTCCTAATCAAGCCTTCACACCTCATCGTCACAGAAGCCTTCTTCTGCCTCTTGACAAGAGCTTCAACTTCTTTAGTAAACCATGGTTCCCTCTCTGGACAACTACATCCCTGGACAACTACCTCCCTTCCTGATAGGTACATACTTATTAAGGACCCGCAGTAGCTGTTCCTTGAATAAGTTCCACATTTCAAGTGTCCATCCCCAGCAGTTTCCTTCCCCATCCTGTGCATCCTAAATCGCATCATAATTGCCTTTCCCCCAGTTGTACCACTTGCCCTGCGGTATATATCTATCCCTGTCCATTGCTATCGTAAACATAACTGAATTATGATCCATATCGCCAAAGTGCTCACCTTCCTCCAAATCTAACACTTGACCATGTTTGTTATCCAGTACCAAACTCAATATGGCATCTCCCCTTGTTGGCCATGTCTACATACAGTGTCAGAAAACCCTCCTACACACATTGAACAAAAACTGGCCCATCTAAACTACTTGGACTATAGTATTCCCAGTCAATACTGGGGAGTTAAAATCCCCCGTAACAACTCCCTGTTACTCTTGCTCCTATCGAGAATCATCTTTGCGCTCCTTTCCTCTACATCCCTGGAACAATTTGGAGGCTTACAGAAAACTCCCAACTCCCTTTCCTGTTTCTAACCTCAGCCCAAACTACCTCAGTGGATGAGTCCTCAAATGTTCTTTCAGCTGCTATAATACTATCCTTGATTAACAATGCCATATACACCACCCCTCATCGCCCCCACTCCTCCGCCCTTTTTACCATCATCTCTGTTCTTGCTGAAACATCAAAATCCCAGAATCTGCAACAACCATTCCTGTCCTTCCTCTAGCCATGTC
The DNA here is from genome assembly GCF_037043375.1 of Chiloscyllium plagiosum. Taxonomy (NCBI): domain Eukaryota; kingdom Metazoa; phylum Chordata; class Chondrichthyes; order Orectolobiformes; family Hemiscylliidae; genus Chiloscyllium; species Chiloscyllium plagiosum. Next base: position 36,602,361 of record NW_028270139.1, on the reverse strand, counting down.
TCTGAAATGGCTACAGCATCAAAATCCCAGGTACCAACCCATGCTGTAAGTTCGCCCACCTTATTCCAGATGCTTCCGGCAGTGAAGTACACACATTTCAAACAACCACCTGATTGCCAGTGTTCTCTAGCAACCTTGTAAACCTATCCCTGACCTCACTACCCTCAACCTCCTGTACACAAACTATAATTCAGGTTCCCATCCCCCTGCATTAGTTTAAACACCCTGAAGAACATGAGCAAATTTCCCCCCACAGGATATTGGTACCCCTCTGGTTCAGGTGAAGACCATCCTGTTTGTAGAGGTCCCACCTTCCCCAGTAAGAGCTCAATTATGCACTGCAGAAATTTGCCAATGCTCTTTATGCAGCACCTTCCAAACCCATGACCACTTCCATCTAGAAGGACAATAGCAGCAGATAGATGGGAACACCACCACCTGCAAGCTACTCACCATCCTAATTGGAAATACATTGCTATTCCTTCAAAATCCTCAAATTCCCTCTCTAATGGCATTGTGGATCAATCTATTGTCTTGGGTTTGTCCACTGGAAAAAGAGCAGTACTCTAGAGGCGAGAATGACCGCCCTTAACACTTAGGCATCATTTGACAAAGTATGGCTCAAGAAGCCCTAACAAAGGTAGTCAATTGGAGTTGGCGGAAACCTGTCGACAGGTTGGAGTCATACCTAGCACAAACAAGATAGTTACAGTTGTTGAAGGTCTTCTCAACTAAGACCATCACTGCACGAGTTCCTCAGGGTTGTGTCCTCCGCTCAACCACCTTCCGTCCATCAGAAGGTTAAAAATGGGACGCTTGTTGATAACTGCTCAATTATTTGCTCCATTCGCAATGCCTCATACCAAAGTAGTCTATATTGACATGCAACAAGATCTGGAACCATCCAAGCTTGGGCTGATAAATGGCAAGAAACATTTGTGCCACAGAAGTTTCAGACAATGGTTACCTCCAGCAAGACAGAATCTAACTATGCCTCAACAGTCAATGGCATTATCGTAGCTGAATTTTCCAGTGTCAAAATCCTGAGAATTACCATTGACCAGAAACTAAATAGTCATAAATCATGCCTACCAGGGCAGGTTAGAGGCTATGAATTCTGTGGCAAGTATCCCCTTTAGTTGTCATCATCTACAAGATACAAAAAAAATGCAATAGAATACTTTGCCTGCATGAGTGTAGCTCTAAAGCACTTAATCAACTTGACAACATCCAGGACAAAGCAGCCTACTTGACTGGTACCCCATTTACTACCTTCAATATTCACTCCCTCCAGCAATGAACCTTAGCAGCAGGAGTATGCACCACATACAAAGTGTATTTCACCAAGGTTTCTCTAATAACACTTCCTAAACCGCTATTGCCTGGAAGAAAAAGAGCAGCAGGTGCACGAGAACACCACCATCTTCGAGAACCTGTCCAAGCTATATACCATACTGAACAGTTTACTCACCATAACTGGATCAAAATCCTGGAACTCCCTTCAGAACAATACTGTGGATGTTCCTACATTCTGTCCCAGGACTGTAGCTGTTCAAGAAGGCAGCTCACCACCACCTTCTCAAGACAATAAAGGCTGGTCTAGCCAGCAATGCCCACAAACTATTAACAAATTAAAGCTGCATTAAATTGCTGTAAAAAGGGAATGTGAAGGCAACTCTATAGAAATACCACATAGACATTTTACTACTGCAGAATAACACCATTAGGTATTAGAACATAATATTTCCAATTGATGATTTTATTTAGAAAGGGGCTCAATAATGCAAATAATTTCAGATAACTTAACACCTTACTGTTTCACTAAGCCTATTCTCTCCAATCTGCCCCAATAAAGAACATTGATTATAACCAGCACAGGTATGAATTCAGAGATTCACAATAAGTAATGATTTAGTGATTGCACTGCAAAGTGCAATGTATCCTCTAATACTAGCTGATTTTCTTCCTCTTTCCATTGGATGTCTCAACAAAATAAGTTGAATTTTCATTGCTATGAAATGGAAATGGTTGCAATACATAATTTTAAAATACTGCATGCAAACTAATTAGCTCTATTATATGGTTTACCTTCATTACAGACCTATGTTCTGCATAAAGGAATTAAAACAAAAAATGCAAACGACTGTGTAATCTGTCAAATGCGGGATTTCTTTTATATAACCAATTGTTTAAGAAAGTGAATAGAAAACTAGGACAACATTTTTAATCCTTTACAATGAAATGCAGTTAGCCTTAATTAAGTGCCTCTCTTTTAGTCACAATTAAAGCTCCGTTTAGGTCTAATTCCAATTGAACTTAGATTACCTGACTGACAACAGGTTGGGAAAGGGACAGCTACAATGAGACCTGCATATCCTTGTACACCAGACGCCAAAAATAAGCATGCAAGTGCATCAGGTCTTGACAAAGACTATGCAGGCCTTCATAGTTGGATATTCCTGGTGACTGAGTCATCCAGAACCAGGGGCTATATTTTAAGGATTTTGGGACAGGCCATTTAGGATTGAGATGAGGAAACCTTTCTTCACTTAGAAAGTGGTTATCCTGTGGAATTCTCTGCCACAGAAACAGTTGAGATCAAAATACTGAATTTTTTAAGAAGGTGTTAGATATTGCTCTTAGAACTAAAGGGATCAAAGGGAAAAAAGCAGGTACAGGGGAGAGAGGAGGATGATCAGCCATAATCGTAGGGCAGTCTCAAAGGGTTGAATGGACTGCAATTATTCTTATTTTCTATGTTGAGCGTAAACCTTCATGGCAGATGAGAATTAACAGAAACCAGAAACCCAACAATAAGCTGACATATATTCTTCTAATTCACTTTAGTAAACAAAAAGTACAAACTTGTTAGAAATAGCCACTGTGCAACATTTAAAGTTCAAAAATAATTGTATAACAGTTGATGCATAGCTGAAGACAGGGCTGAAGTCCCCCTCAGTTACAAAGGCAAAATTCTTATAATCCCAGCTGACATTATGATTGGACAAGTTAGATCCCAGACTAAAATGATAGATCATATTTTGTTTTGGTTTTAACAATAAAACTGAAGTGTATTAGCAAAAGAAATGAAGATTGAATATTTGGTCTATTTTTATGTATATTAGATTAGATTAGATTAGATTACTTACAGTGTGGAAACAGACCCTTCGGCCCAACAAGTCCACACCGACCCGCCGAAGTGCAACCCACCCACACCCCTACATTTACCCCTTACCTAACACTACGGGCAATTTAGCAAGGCCAATTCACCTGACCTGCACATCTTTGGACTGTGGGAGGAAACCGGAGCACCCGGAGGAAACCCACGCAGACACGGGGAGAACGTGCAAACTCCACACAGTCAGTCACCTGAGGCGGGAATTGAACCCGGGTCTCTAGCGCTGTGAGGCAGCAGTGCTAACCACTGTGCCACCGTGCCGCCAAGTCATTACATTAAAGATTTTTGAAAACCACAATAGAAATATAATCCCATTGAACCCCACACCCTTTAAAGTACCCAAAAGCAACTCTTGTACAGTTTTCACACTAGAGAAAAATTTCCTTCAATAACAACTCAACATGTTTAATTTAAATGTGACTTCAAACCGCCATCTGGAAAATCTGATAGCCTTTTCTTGAAGCCCTCATCCACCTGATTTAAACATTCTCAGCTTCAGGGTTTTATCCAAACATTCCTGGTCTGGAACTATTACTACATTCCTTACTCAAAGGTAACTATTTTATTATCATCATCTTTTTTAGGAGGTATGCTTTATACATTCATCTACATCCAAGATTTTTGCAGAACTGTTCAATACTATAAACCAAAACCACATTTTTCCCACAATCTATGCTTTCTCTAAAATAAAATCCAGAAACCTTTAACTCAAACTTTGAGGCAAAATTTTTCCTTGCTTGTTCATAAGCAAAGAAAAATGCAATTGTCCTGGGCATGATTTCTCTCTTCAGTTGTTTTAACAGAAATCACTATGAAAATCCAATATGTCACTAAATCAAGTTTCAAAAATGTAAATTTAAAATTTATTAAAATTTTTATAAATCACTCAGAGTCATAGAGATGGACAGCATGGAAACAGACCCTTCGGTCCAACCCGTCCATGCCAATCAGATATCCCAACCCAATCTAGACCCACCTGACAGCACATGGCTCATATCTCTCCAAACCCTTCCTATTCGTATACCCATCCAAATGCCTTTTAAATGTTGCAATTGTACCAACTTCCACCACCTCCCCGGCAGCTCATTCCATACATGTACCACCTTCTGCATGAAAATGTTGCCCCTTAGGTTTCTTTTATATCTTTCCCCTCTCACCCTAAATCTATGCCTTCTAGTTCTGGATTCTCCAATCCCAGGGAGAAGACTTTGTTTATTTATCCTAACCATGCCCCTCAATTTTGTAAACCTCTACAAGGTCACCCCACAACCTCCGATGCTCCAAGGAAAACAGCCCCTGCCTGTTCAGCCTCTCCTTATAGCTCAACTCCTCCAACCCTGACAACATCCTTGTAGATCTTTTCTGAACCCTTTCAGGTTTCACAACATCTTTCTGATAGGAAGGAGACCAGAATTGCATGCAATATTTCAACAGTGGCCTAAGCAATGACCTGTACAGCCGCAACATGACTTCCCAACTCCTGAATTCAATACTCTGGTATGCTTTCCTTTATTGGCCAAACGCTTTCTTCACTATCCTATCTACCTGCGACTCCACTTTCAAGGAGCTATGAATCTGCACTCCAAGGTCTCTTTGTTCAGCAAACTCCCTAGGACCTTATCATTAAGCGTATAAATCCTGGATCCAAGATGGCGGCGACCCAGTAAGTCTGAGTCTGTAGTTTCAACTTTGATCTCCAGCATCTGCAGACCTCACTTTCTCCTCTGTAGTGCTCTGCCCAAGACTCAGGCAAAGTGGGCTGCCCGCCTCCACCACATCTGCTAAATTATTTAAAATAAAAGTTATTTAATACAGCTAGTCATTTTGCACCAAACTTGAGTAGTTTGGTGCTCTGTTAAAATGACTAAGGGAAAGAATTCCTGCAGCTCACAGCACACAGGAACCCCTCCCCCACCCTCCCCAGCTGCAGCAGAGGCGTCTGCAGGCGCCCCAGGGGACTTACCTACGGTGGCGAGCCTTGTTGCAGTGATTTCCAAGCTTGAAGAGAAGATCGACGCCTTTATATAAGAGTCCAGGAGTAGGTGGGAATCGTTGTCGGTTGCACTGCAAAAGCACGACCGAGACATAGAAAAAAAATCGAACGTCAAGTCGGAGGGGCAGACCTAAAGGCCTCGACCTCCAAGGTTAGTGCAGAATTGGCCGTGGGTCGGGTCTGGACTCTCAAACAGCGAGTCTGGGCCTTAGAAAATCACATCGACAACCTCGAGAATCGAGTCGTCGGAAAAATATTCGCTTGCTGGGCCTTCCCGAATGGGAAGAGGAAGGCCAGCTTGCAGTGTTTCTGGAGCAGTGGCTTCCTCAGATGTTGAAGCTGGAGGCTGGATCAGGCCAGCTAAGGGTAGAATGAGCCCACCGGGTTGCAATACGCAGGCCCGGGTCAGACCAGCGCCCCCACCCAGTCCTGTTCCAGCTGCAATGCTATAGAGAGAAGCAAATGCTCCTGAAAGCCTCCAGAAATCTCGGGAAAGATCCCCAAACCATGACTTACAAAGGATCCAAGATTATGCTCAGGATTTTTCCACAGCTTTGGTCCGCAAGAGGAGGACATTTGATGAAACGAAGAAGCGTTTAAGGGATTTAAACATTCAATACTCCCTGCGCTAGCCAGCGATGCTACGTTTTAGCAATGAAGGGTCCATCTATAACTTCGGATCACCGGAGAAGGCCAAGGAATTTTTTTTAACTCTCTTAAATAAATTGTAGAGGGGATCTAAGATGGCGGCGATCTGAGAAGATCACACTGCAGAGCTTCGCATCGCAGCAGGAGCAGGGCAGTCCTTTAACCCACCCAACCCAGGTCATCAGGATTTCTTGGGGCATTGGAAAGATTGTGGAGCCCCAAGAAATATTTAAAAATTGACTTACCTGTATTTTCAGCTGTCCAGAAATGCCTAAAAAGGGAGGAGGAGGAGCATCTGAGGCTCGCGAGATGTTGGGGATACAGATTGAAGAGAAGCTGGCTCCAGGCTCTCTCATGCTGCAGAAGAGGATGGATGAGGTGGAGCACAGGGTCACAGTGGTGGAAGCTGATGCCAGTTCATTCAAGGAAGAGATCCAAGCCCTGAAGACGCAGGTTCGTAATTTGCGTGACCAAGTGGATGATCTCGAAAACAGGGGCAGGAGAATAAACATTCGGATCATCGGTCTGCTGGAGGGTAAGGAAGGTGAGCGGCCTGTGGAATTTGTTGAAGATTGGCTTCCGAAATTCCTTGACTTGGAGACTGGCATGAGAGGATTGAAGATAGAGAGTGCTCACCGGGTCACAGCACGGAGTTCGGGTCTGGGTCAACGCCCTCGTCCTTTCCTGGTGCGGTTCCATCATTACCGGTATAAGGAGAGTGTCATGGAGGCTTCCAGACTCCAGGGGAAGGATCCAAAGGCCCTAATTTGCGAGGGGTCCAAGATCATGTTTTTCAGGACTTTTCAGTGGCGGTGATCCAGAAACGAAAATCGAATGATGGTGTCAAGAGAAGATTGAAGGAGCTTGGGATTCAGTACTCCAAGATATGCGGCAGTGTTTCGGATCACCTTAGATGGATCCATGCATCTCTTTGACACATCGAAGAAGGCAAGAGACTTTGTGGACAAACTAACCTAATTTAAACAATTGTACTATGTATAAATATTGTTGCTTGGGTATGCGTTTATCATTCTGTAAAAGAAATGGAGGAAATCGGTTGGAGCTTTGTTTTTCCCCTTTTTTTTCCTCTATTGATAATAATTTGGTTCAAACTATGTCTGGCGGTGGTTAAATGTACATTTTAAATTTCTAAAAGTTAGGACATACCAAAGGATGGGGTATTTATTCCCCTTTTTTTTATATAAAAGAATTTTTTTATTCATATTGATATTCCATGGGGTGTTTATTCTTTTTAGCTTGTGCTTGCGATGCGGCTCTAGCTGGGAGAAGTGAAGGTGGTTGAGATGGTTAGATGCCTATTTATGGGCAGTTCGGGATGGGTAGTTGCCCCCGCCAGGCAGGGGGTGAATTACCCTACTCAGCGCTATTGGCGCTTTATATGTTGGCTTGTTTTCTGGTTTTTGTTGTTTTGTATTTTTAATGTTTGTTAAATGTAGTGGTTTTAGTTTACGTATTTTTTATATTTGGTGGACCATGCGACACTACGGTTCAGCAATTTGTGGTTCGGGTTCCTCCTCTCTGGAATTTAAATGTAATTGCAGAAGATTATGGCTAATGATTTGATTAAATGGTGTACTTGGAATATCAAGGGAAGTCACTCACCAATTAAGAGGAAGAAGGTACTCGAGTCTTAGAAAGAAGAAGGTGGATATTGCTTTGTTACAGGAGACACATTTGGACGACAAGCAGCATCTAAAATTACAGCAGAATGGCTTTGACAGAGTTTATTTTTCATCATTTAATACCAGAAGTAGGGGAGTGGCTATATTGGTAAGGAAAAATCTCTCATTTCAATTGTTGGAATGTGTTAAAGACACATACGGGAGGTTTGTAATTCTTAAAGCCTTGATAAATGGGGAAGAATATGGTATTTTAAATGTTTATTGTCCCCCAGCTCACCCTCTTAAATTCTTGGTAGATGCTTTTTCTAAACTGATAAGTCTCAAGTCTCGGCACATCATTATAGGGGGAAATTTTAACTGCCTCATGGACTCCACAGTAGACAGGTTGCCTAAAGGTCCCTTGATACCCTCTGCACAAACTAAACAGTTATTGGATTTGTGTGGGGAATTAGGATTGGTGGACGTCTGGAGGTGTCTCCACCCTACAGGTAGGGATTTCACATTTTTCTCCAATCCGCACAGATGTCACACGAGGATTGATTTTTTTTCTGACCCCTGCGGTAACCCTGGATCTGGTGGCATCCTGTACGATTGGTAATATTGCCATGTCTGATCATGCTCCAGTGTATCTCATGGTTAAAATTAAGGATGTTACAGTGGATTCAAAGTACTGGCGAATGGACCCCTTTATTCTCATGGACAGCAAGTTTGTGGAGTATTTCTCTAGGGAATTTCGAGCATTCTTAGACATCAACATAGGCTCATTTGATAGCTCATCTGTTCTCTGGGAAACTGCCAAAGCTTATGCCAGAGGGTTAGTTATTTCATATTCCACAAGTAGGAAGTGGCACAAGGGTGAGCAGCAACGTCTCCTTGAAGCACGGTCGAAGGCAGCCGAGAAGGCCTATTTTGACAGACCCGCGTTGGTCAAACTACAGAGGATTACGACACTGTGGTCTGCGTTAAATTCCGTGTTCACACAGACGGCAAAGGAGGAGCTGGCTTTTGCAAAGCAAAGGTCATACGAGCATGGTGACAAGCCAGGCAAATACTTAGCATACCTTGCCAGAAAGAGAAGTGTCCCACAGCGATTAGGGAAGGGTCTGGGAACCTAACATGTGATTCTAAAAAGATTAATGTGGCGTTCCAGAGATTCTACTCTAAGTTATATCAGTCTGAGAATTGTGAGGAGGGGCAGGCCAAAATGGATTCCTTTTTTAGAGATCTGAAGCTCCTGGGTGTGACTCCCGAACAACAGTCCTTTCTCAATGCCCCATCATCAGAGCAAGAAGCGCAGGAAGCTGTGAGGCAGCTTCAGAATGGAAACGCACCCGGTCCTGATGGACTTCCCAGTGAATTCTATAAGAAATTTATAAGTATACTGTCAGGCCCGATGCTGAATATGTTTAATGATTCATCTTTGTCTCCCACCATCTCAGAGAGGCCAATATTTCACTTACCCTTAAAAAAAGGGAAGGATCCGGAAGACTGCTTCATACAGGCCCATCTCGCTCTTTAAGATCCTCTCTAAGGCTCTTGCGTTAAGGCTGGAGACTGTGTTACCCTCCATTATTAAAGAGGATCAGACGGGCTTCATAAAGGGTCGCAGATCCTCCAATAACATTAGGAGGCTGCTTAGCGTAATTCAAGCATGCCAACAGCAGTCAATACAGGAATTGGTGATTTCTTTAGATGCAGAGAAGGAATCTGACCGTGTTGAGCGGCCGTACCTTTTCTATACTCTAGACCGGTTTGTGCGAAGTTTTCATAAGATGGGTAAAGGTTCTCTACAGTGTACCTCTCGCTGCGGTCATTCCCAATGGGGTACGATCAAGCAATTTTAATATTTCTAGGGGCAGACGGCAGGGCTGTCCCCTTTCACCATTACTTTTTACGTTGGTGATTGAACCGTTGGCAGCGCCAGAAGTGGGCCAAAATTACATAAGATCTCGCTGTATGCAGATGATGTTCTAATTTTCTTGACAAATCCAGCAGTCTCAGTGCCTTGCCTGATACAATGCATTCACGCGTTTGGCGCTTTTTCAGGGTATGATTAATTTTGCTAAATCAGAGGCTTTGCCTATGGGTGGTCTTACGAAAGAGTTGGCTCTTGAGAGTGACTATAGATTCCAATTTAGGTGGTTACAGGGGGGTTGTGTGTATTTGGGCATATTCATTACTCCAGTTCTGGATTGGCTGTTCAAAGCCAATTTTTACTCAATTATTTGAAAAAATTAAACAAGATCTCCAAAGATGGGAGGCACTTCCAGTCTCATGGTTGGGTCAGATAGCGCTTATTAAGATGAATATTCTCCCTCGTTTGCTATACCCTATACGGATGCTCCCCCTGATTTTCAATAAACAAACACTCAGGAGACTGAACAGTTGGTTCAGCTCCTTTATCTGGCACCGTAAACAGCCCCTCATTAAATTAGCCAACCTGCAGTTGCCTTATAGATTGGGGGGGGGGGGGGGGGGGAGTAGACCTTCCGGACATTAAAAATTACTATTTAAGCTCGCTCTTGACCTACGTAAGTGATTGGGTTTGTGGGGACCCTCTTTCAATATGGCTAGATATCGAAGTCTAGCCCCCTTACCAGTTTGCTGTTTTTGGACAAGGTGAGGACAGTTAGGGAATATTGCCATAACCCAATAGACATCAATACTGTTAAAGCATGGAGGGTAATTCGGCAAAGGGAAGGTAATATTGTCAAACATCTTTGTTTGCACCTTTAGTGGGTTTGCCGAGTTTTCAACCAGGTATGAAAGATTCAGGATTTAAACGTTGGGCAGGGTATATCTTGCATGGTTGATTTATTTGAGGGGGATGTAATGATGTCCTTTGATCAGTCAGTACGGGAGTACGAGTTACCTAATAGAGACCTCTTTCGTTTTTTTTCAAGTTAGGGATTTTATTCAAAAAAACGACCATACTTTTGACTGATCCGTACAAATCTGACATAGAAAGAGGGGTACTAAGGGCTAAGAGTACACTCTCTGTCAGTACTCTATATCACCAATTGGGAGTGCCACCTCAGATGAGTCTGATCGACTCTGCAAGATGTGGGAAAGAGAGCTGGGTGTTGAAATTTCTTCAGAGGCATGGGAGGATATTTGGGAGAATGCAAGGAAGATATCAATTTGCAATAGGACCCATGCTTTACAGTTGAAGATTCTCCACAGGGTCCACTTAGCCCCAGACCGTTTGTCAAAATTTAAACCAGGGGTATCTTCAGCATGTCCCAAGTGCAAGGTCTGTACGGGTACTCTTACCCATTGTCTTTGGCCTTGTGACAGGCTTCAAACATATTGGAGCGCTGTGGTGGGTGCAATGGAGAGGATTTTAGGTGTAGGGGTGGAGAAGGACCCAATTTCACTCCTTTTGGGCCTACCCATTGTATTTCCTGCAGACTTGCATAAGGAAAAACTTTTCAATATTCTTACATTCTGTGCAAGGAAGAATAGCTTGCTAGGTTGGATATCAGAAAACCCCCCAGGCCTGTCAGGTTGGCAGAAGATTGTTATGGAGCATATTCCCCTGGATGTTCTGACAAATATGGTACACCACAAAACTGAGAATTTTTACAAGACATGGCAACCCTTTTTGAAATACCTGGACACAGATTTATCTGCCACACTAACAAGGGCTTTTATATAGCCGTAACGATTGTGTTTCATGAGTCCAATCCAGGGAGGAGGAACTGTGAATGTATGAGTGTTTTGTTTGGCTGGGCTGAGTTATTACTATTTATTTGTTTGTTGTTAGGTATTTATTTAGTTAGTTAGTTAAATAGCTAGTTTAGGTTTTTTAAATTTTATACTTCTCTATATATGTTTATACATTCGTATAGAAGGGTGGGTTGGGGAATTTTTTTTATTATCTGGGTTTAGTTTTGTACTATTTTTGTACTGTTTTGAATTGCATTGTTTTGTTTTTTGTAATATTTAAAAATCTATTTCTTCTTAATAAAAATATATTATTAAAAAATAAATAAATTGTAAGAGTTAATTTGTGTGGTGAATGATGTTGTTCTGCTCACCCCCCTCCCCCAGTTTACCCTTTTTTTTATTACCTTTATTGCTTAATATTATCTCCAGGGGGTAGGGAGGGGGGCTTATTTGTTTTCCACTTTGCAATTTTCCTTTTTGTTTTACATATATCGGCTGGGTGGTCTAGCTGATTCAGGCGAGGAGGGATGTCTGCCTTGTCTTACATTATCTCTTTCTTTTAGAGCAGGGTTGTTTCCCCCTATTATTTTGTGTTACTATATTTAATTATCTGCTATACTGTAATTTTATAGTTTTATATGTTTATATGGGGTATTAACATTACCAAATATATCTAGGTGTTGGTGTGGGTGGGGGGGTAGGGTACTCACTGTTAACTATAGCTTTATAGCACACTTAAATTTTCATTATTTTATTATGGGAAGCCTGGGTCGAGGGTGGGGCACTGGTTGGGAGAGGATATGAGGGGTTTTCGGAAAGGAAATGATGCCCCTGGAAACATGGGGAAAAATCTCTGTTTAAATGTGTTTTATATTTTTTCTACTTAGAAATAGTTTTTTATTATATTGGAGTGAGCGTATTAAAGAATCTCTATTTTTGTGAATTTTCTATGGTCTATGCTCAGGGTGTTTTGGATGGGGTTTCTCCTCCCAGAGGGTCTCGGACTTGCCTGGTCAATTATGGTTAGTCATTCGATTAAATGGTGCACCTGGAATGTCAAGGGGAGTAATTCACCAGTCAAAAGAAAGAAAATACTATCAAATCTCAAAAAAGAAAGGGTTGATATAGCTCTCCTACAGGAGACACATTTACTGGATAAAGAACACTTGAAATTACAACAGGGTGGATTTGATCAGGACTTCTTTTCTTCTTTCAGCTCAAAAGGTAGGGGAGTAGTCATTCTTATTCGGAAGAATCTCCCTCTCAAAATCCTAAGTCAGATAAATGATGAATCTGGACGATATATACTGATTAAAGACCTTATAAATGGAGAGGAATATGGGATTTTAAATCTGTATTATCCCCCGGCACATTCTTTCAAATTTATAATAGAGCCTTCTCCAAATTGATGGCTCTCGGGGCTCGTCATACAATTATAGGGGGAGACTTCAATTGCATCATCGGCCCGAGGATAGACAGGATACCCAAGAGTACTGCGGGCGTATCCCCAGATCCAGACAATTGGCTGATTTGAATAAAGAGTTAGGAATAGTAGATGTGTGAAGGTGCCTTCACCCGCAAGGCAGAGATTTCTCTTTTTACTCCAATCCACATAAATGTCACACTAGAATCGATATGTTTTTTGTCCCCTCGACCTTTTTGAATTCCATATCATCCTGCAAAATAGGTAATATAATAATTTCTGATCACGCTGTTGTGTATGTGGAAATCAAGGCTAGGAACAATGAGGCATCCCCTCGTCAATGGCGTATGGATTCCTTCTTAATGAAGGATAGTAAATTTGTAAAATATTTTTCTCGAGAATTTAAAACTTTTTTGGAAATTAATTCAGGTACAGCTAGTAACCCATCAATGATGTGGGAGACCATTAAGGCTTATGCGCGAGGTCTGATCATTTCATACTCGACGACCCAGAAAAAATTAAAGGGAGAACAACAGCATCTACTTGAGGCTCGCTTAAAAGCAGCTGAAACAGCGTATGTTGATAGACCTTCTATTGCTAAATTACAAAGGATTATGGCCCTTAGGGCAGCCCTGAATACATTGGAAAGGTTTGGCGTTGAAAATAGTGTTGCTGGAAAAGCGCAGCAGGTCAGGCAGCATCCAAGGAGCAGGAGAATCGATGTTTCGGGCATAAGCCCTTCTTCAGGAGGTTTGGCGTTGGAAAGGTATTTGCTAAATAGGTCTCAACATTGTATAATGATCTTAAAGCAGTTGTGATCACTGTCAGGCCCGATGCTGAATATGTTTAATGATTCATCTTTGTGATCACTAATGGATTAGGCTCGGATAGCTTCAGTGTGGGTAGTGGCTGCCGTCAGGATGTCTGCTCTCACCGTTGCTATTCACACTTCTAATTGAGCCACTAGTGGAAGCTATACTGGCTGATTCTAATATAACGGCCCCGAGGGTTGGTACAAGTGAACATAAAATTACCCTTGATGCAGATGATGTTCTCCTTTTACTTAGTAATCCTCTGATGTCCATGCCTCGCTTAATCCAGGTTATTAATATATTTAGCGCATTCTCAGGCTACAAAATTAATTTCTCAAAATCGGAGGCCATGCCAATGGGTGGCCTCGCTAGTATGTCCCACTTATTGGATGGATCTCACTTTCCCTTTCGGTGGTCTCTAGAGGGTTTCTTATACTTAGGCATTTTTATCACCCCAGTATTTGGCCAGCTATACAAGACCAATTTTGTGCATCTACTGGAAAGGATAAGGCAGGACCTTCAACGTTGAGGGGGGATCTTCCAATTCCCTGGCTGGGTAGAATAGCTCTAATTAAAATGAATGTTTTGCCCCGTCTCTTATACCCTATGAAAATGCTCCCAGTAATGCTGCCGAGGCCGGCACTGCGCGAATTGTATGGTTGGCTGGGTTCTTATAGACAACCCCTCATTAAGTTAAGGAAGCTACAGCTTCCACAGGCAAGGGGAGGGCTGGATTTTCCAGACTTTAGGAGGTATCAGCTGAGTTCCCTGTTACGCTACATAGCCAATTGGGTCTCGTCTGACCCGCAATCAATCTGGCTGGACATTGAGGCTTCTCAAGTAAAGTGCCCTCTTATTAATCTCTTATTTTGAGATAAGATGAAAATCATTATGGACCACTGTAAAAACCCTATAGTATTAAACACAATTAAAGCCTGGAATATAATGCGGCAAAACGAGGGTAATTCACATAAAACATCCCCCTATACCCCTATAGTAGGAGCATGGGGTTTTCAACCGGAGCTCACAGACGCCACATTCAAATCCTGGAGGTCATGGGGTATTTCCCGTTTAGGAGATCTGTTTGAGGAGGGGGTCCTGACGTCTTTTGAACAGCTGCATCAGAAATTTGGACTACCTAATGGAGACCTCTTTCAATACTTCCAAATTCGAGATTACATACAGAAGAAGACTACGCTATTAGATAGCCTTTAAAAATCAGATAGAGAACGTAGAGTGTTGTGGCCAATGGGTGTACCCTAGGTCAGCACTCTATCATTTATTACATAATGAAGTGTCGGAAGACATGGACCGTCTGCTTAGAACATGGGATCAGGAATTGGAGCTGGAAATTTCTACAGAAATGTGGGATGACATCTGGGAAAATGCCAGAAAAATCTCCATTTGTAACAGAACCCAGGTCATTGAGTTAAAGATACTCCAATAGGACTCATATAGCACAGGAACGATTGGCAAAATATAGGGCAGGAGCATATCCAATGTGTCCCAAATGCAAAACAGATGTGGGCACTCTTACACACTGCTTGTGGACATGCCATAAGATCCGCAAATGCCTTGACAGAAATCTTGGGAACGGAAATTGGAGTAGATCCTGTATCTCTTCTCCTGGGCTTCTCGGGTTTACCTTCTCTGGATGTGCATGGGAGGAAATTATTTTCCATTCTCTCATTTTGTGCAAGGAAAAATATCTTAGTAAACCGGGTGGCTGAGGGCCCTCCAGGACTTCCGAGTTGGCACAGATTAATCATGGAATGTATTTCCCTTGACTTCCTTACAAATATGGTGCACCAAAAAACTGAATTATTCTATAAAATATGGCAGCCCTTGTTGATTCACATAGATACAGATATTTCGGCCATTTTGTCAAGGGCTTTCATCTGGTTGAGGTAGCGATTTTGGCTGGTCCAGGGCCCCTTGGGGGAGGAATCCCGCATGAATACAGGTTTTATTACGATTTGATGTTAATTCATTCCGAGCATGTACTTCACTATTTAATTTCTATGTTGTCCTTTTTGTTTCTCTTGAGCAATGTAAGATATTTGATCATACACTCTGGTTAGTTATAAGTTAGATTAGTAGTTAGTTGAGTTTTGTCTTTTTCTTTTTTTCTCTCTGTATCTCTTCTTTTTGTTTAACAAGTTTTGGCTATTATTTATTTAAGGTTTAGTTGCATATTAGTGTTTGTACTTGTGTTTTTTTTTATTTGTAAGTTTGTAAGAATATGTTAAATTTTCAATAAAAATATCTATAAAAAAAGTGTATAAGTCCTGCTAAGATTTGCTTTCCCAAAATGCAGCACTTCGCACTTATCTGAATTAAACTCCATCTGCCACTTATCAGCCCATTGGCCCAACTGATCAAGATCCTGTTGCAATTTGAGGTAACCTTCTTCGCTGTCCAGTACACCTCCAATTTTGGTGTCATCTGCAAACTTACTAACCATACCTCTTTTGCTCGCATCCAAATCATTTATATAAATGACAAAAAGTAGAAGACCCAGCACCGATTCTTGTGGCACTCCAGTCTGAAAAACAATCCTCCACCACCACCTTCTGTCTTCTCCCTTTGAGCCAGTTCTTTATCCAAATAGCTAATTCACCCTGTATTCCGTGAGATCTAACCTTGCTAACCAGTCTGCCATGGGGAACCTTGTCGAACGCCTTACTGAAGTCCATATAGATCACATCTACCAATCTGTCCTCATTAATCCTCTTTGTTATTTCTTCCAAAAACTCAATCAAGTTTGTGAGACATGATTTCCCATGCACAAAGCCATGTTGATGATCCCTAATCAGTCCTTGCCTTTCCAAATACATGTACATCCTGTCCCTCAGGATTCCCTCCAACAACTTGCCCACCACCGACGTCAGGCCCACTGGTCTATAGTTTACTGGCTTGTCCTTACCACCCTAATTAAACAGTGGCACCATGTTAGCCAACCTCCAGTCTTCCAGCACCTCACCTGTGACTATCGATGATACAAACATCTCAGCTAGAGGCCCAGCAATCGCTTCCCACAGAGTTCTAGGGTACACCTGATCAGGTCCTGGGAGTTTATCCACCTTTATACGTTACAAGACATCCAGCACTTCCTCCTCTGTAATATGGACATTTTTCAAGGTGTAACCATCTATTTCCCTATAGTCTATATCTTCCATATCCATTTCCACAGTAAATACAGATGCAAAATACTCGTTTAGTATCTCCCCCATTTTCTGCGGCTCCACGCAAAGGCTGCTTTGCTGATCTTTGAGGGGTCCTATTCTCTCCCTAGTTACCCTTTTGTCCTTAAATGTATTTGTAAAAACTCTTTGGATTCTCCTTAATTCTATTTGCCAAAGCTATCTCATGTCCCCTTTTTGCCCTCCTGATTTCCCTCTTAAGTATACTCCTACTGCCTTTATACTATAAGGATTCACTCGAACTATCCTGTCTATACATGACATATGCTTCCTTCTTTTTCTTAACAACAACCTCAATTTCTTTAATCATCCAGCATTCCCTATACTTACCAGCGTTCCTTTCACCCTAACAGGAATATACTTTCTCTGGATTTGCGTTATCTAATTTCTGAAGGCTTTCCATTTTCCAGCCGTCCCTTTACCTGCGAACATCTACCCCCAATCAGCTTTTGAAAGTTCTTGCCAAATACCGTCAAAATTGGCCTTTCTCCAATTTAGAACTTCAACTTTTAGATCTGGTCTATCCTTTTCCATCACTATTTTAACACTAATGGAGTTATGGTCGCTGGTCCCAAAGTGCTCTCCCACTGACACCTCAGTCATCTGCTCTGCCTTATTTCCTAAGAGTAGGTCAAGTTGTACACCTTCTCTAGTAGGTACATCCACATACTGAATCAGAAAATTTTCTTGTACACGTTTAACAAATCCCTCTCCATCTAAACCCTTAACACTATGGTAGTCCCAGTCTATGTTTGGAAAGTTAAAATCCCCTCCCATAATTACCCTATTATTCTTACAGATAGCTGAGATCTCCTTACAAGTTTGTTTCTCAATTTCCCTCTATTAGGGTGTCTATAATACAATCCCAATAAGGTTATCATCTCTCTTATTTCTCAGTTCCACGCAAATAACTTCCCTGGATGTATTTCCGGGAATATCCTCCCTCAGCACAGCTGTCATGCTGTCCTCTACCAAAAATGCCACTCCCCCTCCTCTCTTGCCTCCCTTTCTATCCTTCCTGTAGCATTTGTATCCTGGACCATGAAGCTGACAGTCCTGCCCATCTCTGAGCCATTTTTCTGTAATTGCTGATATTCCAGTCCCATGTTCCTAACCATGCCCTGTGTTCATCTGCCTTCCCTATTTGGCCTCTTGCATGGAAATAAATGCAGTTTACTTTATTAGTCTATCTTGTCCCTGCCTGCCCTGACTGTTTGACTCACTTCTGTTCTCAACCGTACCAGTCTCAGATTGATCTCTTTTCTCACTATCTCCCGGGTCCCAGCCCCCCCACCTTACTCGTTTAAATCCTCCCGAGCAGCTCTAGCAAATCTCCCTGCCAATATATTATTCCCCTTCCAATTTAGGTGCAATCAGTCCTTCTTGTACAGGTCACTTCTACCCCAAAAGAGATTTCAATGATCCAAAAATGTGAATCTTTCTCCCATACACCAGCTCCTCAGCCATGCATTCATCTGCTCTATCCTCCTATTCCTGCCCTCACTAGCTAGTAGCACCAGGAATAATCCAGATATTACTACTCTCAAGGACCTCTTTTTTAAATTTCTGCCTAACTCTCTGTAATCTCCCTTCAGAATCTCAACCTTTTCCTTTCCTATGTTGTTGGTTCCAATATGGACAATGACCTCTTGCTGGCCCATCTCCCCTTGAGAACATTCTGCACCCTCTCTGAGACATTCTTAGATCCTCGCACCAGGGAAGCAACACACCAATCTGATTTTTCGCTGCTGGCCACAGAAATGTCTGTCTGTACCTCGGACTAGAGAGTCCCCTAACACAATTGATCTCTTGGAACCTGACGAACCTCTTATTAGAGCCAGTCTCAATACTATAAACTTGGCTGCTCGAGCTAGGTTACCCTGTGAATTGATCACCTCCTACATCTTCCAAAACAGCATACTTGTTTGAAATGAGGATAAGCACAGAAGACTCCTGCACTAGCTGCCTACCTCTCTTACCTTTCCTGGAGCTAACCTATCCATGTGACTGTATCTGCAACTTTTCCCCCTTCCTATAATTGCCATCCATCACATACTGTTGCTATTGTAAATTCCTCATTGCCTCTAACTGTCTCTCCAACCGATCCATTCAATCTGATAGGATTCGCAACCAACAGCATTTATTGCCGATATAATCTGCAGTAACCCTTAAACTCCCACATCTGACAAGAAGCACATATCATTCTACTGAAAGCCATTTTTGCTCCTTCACAATCCACAGACCCAGAAAATAACACCGTCTTATCCCTCTACAAAACACTGCCACAGATAAAATATAAGCCATAACTGTTAATTTAAAGTGTAATCAAGAGACATATCCCAAAAAACATAAAATCAAGAACCCACACACTTAAAACAATTCACTTATCTGTTTCTGCTATGAACTCTGCCCAACCACTTCCTCCAAGATCAGTTGTGAATTTCACTGTTTGTTAATTTTCCCAGATATCCTCCATTGTCCAGCGCGATTCATGAATTCAAACAGCAAAGGCAGTAAATGTGCAGGTCCACTGTGGTGTCAGTTTCTTTCTCTCTCTTTCCTGCACTGACCTCACCATGTGCTTCCTTTGTCTGTTCTTCTCCCTTTTAAAATTGCTGTTGTTTTGCCTTTTCTTTTTCCAAAGTTCACTCCACATCCTCCAAGATCAGACACCTCTTGTCCAAATTGGAAAGCTCACTTTTCGCCAGTCCTTCTTCAGCACCAGCACAGGGCAACAGCCTTAGGCCTTTCTCGAAATCTGCTCTGAGTGCTCAGCATTTCCCTTATGTTTTAGTACTGAGAATCATACTCAAAGTCTGCTCTTAGTAGAATAATTGCTACTTGATTTAGGACGGATGTCACAATTGGATTCCCATATTTTACCAATACTGCTAAATAAAACTGATCTTGAAGGAACCTGTTTGGGAGAGGTCACAGCACAGAAACAGATAAGTGAATAGTTTTAAGTGTGGTCTTGGGGTCTTGCTGTAAGTCTGCATTAATGAGTAGAGTATGGTCATTCTTGATTATATGTTTTTTGGGATATGTCTCTTGATTAAACTTCAAAATATAAGCCATAAGTATTAAGTTAGCCTGGAGTAGCGTTTTGTAGAGGAATAAGAAAGTACTATTTTCAGGGTCTGTAGACTATAAGCAGCAAAAATAGCCTTTAGTAGAGTGATATTCTCTTCTTGTCAGAGTTCAGAGAGAGTTTGTGTGTTACTGAGGATTATACCTGCAACAAATGCCATTGGTTGTGAATCCTATCAGATCGACTAGATCGGTTGGAGAGACAGCTAGAGCCAATGAGGAATTTACAAGAGCAAGGGGGTGTGGTGGTTGGCAGTTATAGGAAGGGGGGGAAAGTCACAGATAGAGTCACATAGACGGGTTAACTCCAGGAAAAGGTAGAGAGATAGGCAGGTAGTGCAGGAGTCTTCTGTGGCTAATCCCATCTCAAAAGAGAATGCTGTTTTGGAAAATGTAAAGGGTGATAGATTCTCAGGGGAATGTAGCAAGACCACTCCGCATCATAGAATTTTACAGTACAAAAGGAAGCCATTTAGCCCATTTAGGGAGACACGATGGCTCAATGAATAGCACTGCTGCCTCATAGCACCAGGGACCCAAGTTTGAGTGCAGCCTTAGATGACTGTCTGAGTGGAGTTTGCAAATTCTCCTTATGTCTACTTGGATTTCCTCCCACAATCCAAAGATGAGCAGTTACGTGAATTGGCCATGCTAAATTGCCCAGTGTTCAGGGATGTGTAGGTTAGTTGCATTGGTCAGGGGTAAATGGGGAAATGGGTCAGGGTAGGTTACTCTTCGGACTTGTTAGGCCGAAGGACCTGTTTCCACATTGCAGGGTTTCTGCGATTCTATAGATTCTATGATCATGTCTGTACTAGCTTCTGAAAGAGCTACTCAACTAATCCCATTCTCCAAACCCTTTGTCTCTGGCTCTCTAAATTCATGACGTTCAAATATATATCTAGCTCTCTTTTGAAACCTCCTATGAAATCAGGCTCCACCACTCTCCCAGGAAGCGTATTCTAAATCCTGACAACTCTCCTCATCTCAATCCTAGTTCTCTTGCTGAAATCTTGAAGTTGTGACACCCATTTACTGACATACCAATTTGCGGAAACTGAATATCCTTCTTTACCCTGTCAAAATTGTTCGTAATTTTGAACACCTCAATGAGGTCATCTCGTAATCCTCTATGCTCCAAGGAAAGCATGCAATCCAATTTCTCAAATCTTTTCTTGTATCTAAAATCCCGCAGCCTTGGTATCACTCCAGTAAATCTCCTTTGTACTCTCTCCAGGGCTTTTTAATGTTTTCTTAAAAAAGTGTCTAGACATGAAAAAAAATACAGCAAATATGCTCTCACCAATAATTTATAGGGGATGTAGCATCACTTCCTTGCTTTTATACTCGACGCCTCTATTTTTTAGCCCAAGGATCCTCTAAGCCTTCTTAACAACTGTTTCAACTTTTCTGGCCACATTCAGAACTTGAACCTTGAAGTTCCTCTGCTGCTGTAGTCCCATCACAGTTGTACCACAGAACCTGCATTGTCTCTCCATGTTTCTTCTCTCAAAAAGCATTATGGAGAGGAGGAGGAGACTAGGAATTACTATGTTTTGAAATTGAGGTGGCAGCAAAAACAGAAGAGGTTACCATTTGCCCAGTAGGTTTAAGGCTCTTGCAACCTGTACGAACAAAAGTAAGGGCTGCAGGATAGATGAACAAACTGACAAAAGCATTATAGCATAGGAAGCCATTCAAGTGGCGAGTATTACTGGAGTGTAGTGGCAGAAGGGAACATGTGATGTGAACAACGTTGAGCGCAACGTTGCCTATGCACAGCAGTGGCAGGTTTCAGGGCTGTGTTTGGGGTTGCAAAGGTAATTGTAGTGAGGAGGAACAGATCCAATTATTGTGGTCCATTCAGGTATCAAAAACATAGGTAGAACTCAGAGGTTCCTAAAGTGGTATGAAAAGCCAGCAGCTAAAATTAGAAAGCAAAATCTCAAAGCTAATAATTTCAATAATCAATTCTCTTGAAGTGAAGTGACATTAGTGCCATGTAAGTGTCAGACAATGAACATCTTCAACGAGAGAATCCAACTTTCTTTCCCCTACATTTGGTAGCATTATCATCCCTGCAGCCCGCATTATCAACATCCTTGAGCTTGCCACTGACCAGAAACTGAACCAATCATATAAATACTGTGGCTACAAGAGGTGATCAGAGGCTAGCAATAGGTGAGGCATTCACCTGGTCTCATCAATGTCTGTCCACGATCTAAAAAGTATCAAATTAGGAATGTGATGGAACACTTTCCACTTACCTGGATGTGTGCAGCTCCAGTAACAGTTAAGAAGGTTTTCTATATCTAAGGCAAAGCAGCCTGCTTGAATAGTATTTCATTCACCAACCTTCAACATTCAACATTCAATCCCTCTACAATGTATGGTTAGAGCAGCACATATACAAAACGCAATATAGGAACTTTCAAAGACTGCTTCAACAGCATCTTCTAAATATAATTTCTACCACTAAGAATGGCAAGGGCAGAAGGCATCTTCCTACCTTGGAACTATACAATTGTTCCTTCACTGTCACAGGATCAAAATTCTGGAACTCCTTCACAGTATTGTGGGTAGACCTGCACCTCAAGAACTGCAATGGTTCAAGAAGGCAACTCCCACAACCTGCTCAAGGCTAATTACAAATAAGCAATAAATGCTGACCTAGCCAACCATGTTCACATCACATGAACAAAGAGTAAAATTTCTGGATTATTGCATCAGTCGTGAGCAAATTGGCATGAAGAAAAAAAAATGTGCGTGTTAAATTGATGCTTCAAATACTCTGGTGGAGGAAATGTGCTTTAATTCATGTTGCACTAACACCAGAACTGAGGACAGTGAAGGCGGTACCAATGAAACAAGTCACCTGAATCATGCTTGAATCAATGTTCTAGCTAGGTGCATTATTAGACTGGGCAGTAAATTTTAAATTAAACAGTGAGTACAAGGGATCAAGTGAGGAAAGCCGTAATAAATTAAAGAGAGGTGAGCAAGTCAGATATAAAGGGAAAAAAGATAATCAGAATGTGTCAGAAAGGAGCAGAGCACATCGACGTGAGTGTAGCAGAAAAATAGTAAAAGAAAAGGAACTAAAGGATCTCCATCTGTACATGCATAGCATTCTGAATAAAATGGAGAAACCAACAACCTAAATAGAAATAAATGTATGATCAGATAGTCATTAGAGAGACTTGGCTTCAATATGACAACAGGTTCAAGCTTGAATATTCAAAGTTACATGGCATATTGAAAGGATGAGAAGTTAGGAAAGATGGAAAGGTAGCACTTTCAATTAAGTGTGACATAAATACAGCAGAACCAAGGTCACCTCTCACAAATACGTGATATTAGTTCGGGTTGAGATTTTTTATTTTAAAAAAGTCAGGGTAACATCATTTTCAAGAGTAGTTTATAAGCTCTAAAAGTAATTAGACTGTAGAAAGAGCAAACAAGAAATAATAAGAGCTTGTAAGAAAGGTATAGCTATAATCATGAGTCATTTTAATCTACATATAGGCTGAATGAATGAGATTGGCAATGGTCACCTGAAACATGGAGTTCACAGTATGCAGGTTTGGAACAGTTCCTTACTGCAGCACAATTCAGAGCCAGACAGCAGGCTATTCTATATTTGATAATGTTCCACAATACAAGATTAACTAATGACCTCATAGCAAAGTCAACTCAAGGTAGCACCTTATTTAAGAAACCATAATTATATAAGTTCAGAAAAATTCAGACTGATTCCTGAGGTGAGTAGTTCTATTCTGAGGAAAGTTTGAACTAGCATTTGGAATAATGAAATCCAACTTTTAAAAAAAAAATTCATTCATGAGATTTGAGTGTCATTGCCTGAGCCAGTATTTATCACCTGCCCCAAGCCCTTGAGATGATGGCAAGTTACTTTCTTAAACTAATCCAGCAGGTAGATCCACAATGCCATTAGGGAGGGAACGCTGGGGTTTCAACACAGTGATAGTGAAGGAATGGCAATACGCTTCCATGTCTGGGTAGAGAGTAGCTTGCAGGGGAACTTGCAGGTTGTAGTGTTCCATGTAATTACTGCCCTTGCCCTTCTAGAAGAACATGTTTGTAGGTATGCCAAGTACTATCTAAGGAGTTCTGATGAACTTCTGCAGAATATTTTGTAGTAGATGGTACACATTGTTGTTACTGTGCAGCAGTACTGAAGAATTGGATGTGGTGCCAATCAAGCAGGCTGCTTTGTCCTGGATGGTGTCAAGCTGCTCAAGTGTTGTTGGAACAGCATCCATCCAGGCAAGTGGGGAGTAGTCCATCACATTCCTGACTTGTGCATTGTAGATGGTGGACAGGCTTTGGGAATTCAGCAGGTAGATTACTCACCACACTATTTCTAATCTCTGACCTGCTATGCTAGCCACTGTATTTATATGGTTAATCCAGTTGAGCTTCTGGTCAATGTTAACCCAGAATGTCAAGTGGCAGTGGCTAGTCTCTAATAAGAGATGCTCATAGTGAATTTACTTGCCATTTTTCCACCCAAGCCTGGCTACTGTCCAGGTGTTGTTGCATTTGAACATGGACTACTTCAGCACCTGAGAATTAGCTTTATTGTCACATATACTCAAATGAGTACAATGAAAAGTTTACAAGTCACCACTGACAGTACATCTTAGGTAAAAAGGTACCTAGATACAGATTCTTCAGTCCAAGGTCTTAGGGAAAAATGTTAGAAAAGTAAATAAATAACAAGTTCAACATTGCAGATTGTAGGAATAAATTAGAAAATAGAGAAATAAGAAGTTCATAACAAAGTCCTTCCAGCCCAGTCATCGCTGGCACCCAGCCTCCAGACCCCGTCAGGTTCACCTTGAGGTTCAAGGCCAGGAGACCACTCTGGAATCATCTAGAGACCAGAAGTCCAACCTGAGGCTATGCTAGGCAGAATAGCCACTGAAAGATCACCACACTGGGCTAGGAGGATGCCTTGCCAGGCCTGCGTCAAGGCCAGGAGTCCGGAGAACAAGGACAAAGAAGAAAGGAGGAGTAAAAAAAATGAGACACAAAAAGAAGGGGAAAAAAAGAAATGGATGGAGCAGACAAGCCCTGACTGAAGCATGCTACTCCACTGTCATCTCAAATAACTTTTCTTCGCGAGCATTCATGAACGGTACTGAACATTGTGCAATCATTATGAACATCCCCATTTCTGACCTTATTATGGAAGGAAAGCCATTAATGAAGCAGCTGAAGATGGTTGCGCCTAGGATACACTACCCTGTGGACCTCCTGGGGACAAGTCCTGGAGCTGAGGTGATTAACCTTGAACCACAATCATCTACCTATATACCAGACATGACTCCAACCAGCAGACAGTTTTCCCCCCCAATTCCCTTCGACTATGCGCAATTGATGGCATACTCGATCAAATGGAGCCTTGATGTGGAGGGCAGTCACTCTCACATCACCTCTGAAATTCAGCTCTTTTGTCCATGTTTGAACCAAGGCTGTAATGAGGTCAGGAGCTGAGTGGCACTGGTGGAACCCAAACTGGGCATCAGTGAGCACGTTTTTGCTAAGCAGATGCTGTTTGGTAGCACTGTTGATGACACCTTCCATCACTTTGCTAAGATCAAGAGTAGATCGATGAGCAATTGATTAGTCCTGCTTTGTGTTTACAGAACGTATCTGGGCAACTTTGCACAGTCAGGTGGATGCCAATGTTGCAACTGTAATGGAATAGCTTGGCTAGGACTGAAGCAAGTACTGGAGCACAAATCGTCAGTACTATTACCTGAACATTGACAGGGCCCATAGCCTTTGCAGTGTACAGTGCCTCCAGCTTGCTGCATGATTTCTAGCCTATGACCTGCTCTTGTAGTCGTCATATTCTTATGACTAGTACAGCTCAGTTTCTGATCAATGGTAACCCCTAGGATGTTGATAGTGGGAATTTAGGTGATTATAACACCATTGAATAGCAAGGGCAATGATTAGAGTGTCTCTTTTGGAGATGGTTATCACCTGGCATTGTGTGGTACAAATATTACTCGCAACTTTTCAGCCAAGCCTGGATGTGGTCCAGATCTTACTGCATTTGTCGATGGGCTACTTCAGTTGCTGAGGAATCGCAAAACTAAAAATTGTGCAGTTGGCAAATATCCCTACTTCTGACATAATGATGGTGGAAAAGATCACTGTAGAAGCAGCTGAAGGTTGTTATGCCCAGGACATTACCCTCAAGATCGTCCACACTGTTCTCCTGGATTGGAGATGACAGACCTCCAACAACTAGGAGAAAGTGAGGACTGCAGATGCTGGAGATCAGAGCTGAAAAATGTGTTGCTGGAAAAGCGCAGCAGGTCAGGCAGCATCCAAGGAGCAGGAGAATCGACGTTTCGGGCATAAGCCCTTCTTCAGGGCTTCCCATTCCTGAAGGAGGGCTATGCCCGAAACGTTGATTCTCCTGCACCTTGAATGCTGCCTGACCTGCTGCGCTTTTCCAGCAACACATTTTTCAGCTCAGACCTCCAACAACCACAGTCATCTTCCTGGCACAATGGATTATTGAAACATGCAAGTTTCTGAGGAGATTTGACAGGGTGGATGCCACACGGGTGATTTACCTTATTGAATAGACTAGTACTAAGAGATACAGTTTAAAAGTAAGGGGCATTCTTGTTAAAATGAATAAGAGGTGTTTTTTTTCCCTCTGATGTTCATGACCTCCGACAATTCTCTTCCACAGAAATTGGCAGAGTTAGGGCCATTGAATATTTCTAAAGACAGTGGTAGACATTTAACTACCACAGGAGTCAAAGAATAGTAGAGCAGGAGTTGGTTTTAGGCAGGAAAATGGAGTTGAGATCACAATCAGATCAGCCACGATCTTACCAGATAGAGGTGCAGGCTCACGGAGCCAGGTGACATACTCCTGTTCCTCATTTCAATTTCCTAATTTCCTGCAAAAATAACTTTCTGCATGTTTTACAAAATACTTTGGACAAACCAAACTCCACAGTCTTGTGGTTTGATTCTTTGAGAGAAGGCCAATACAGTCCCAATCCAATCTATCAGCTGTCACATTTGCCCTTTAGAACTAAACAAGGCTCACTAGTAGAAAACTAGTGCTCTTTTCAAATTAGGTCCATATATTTCAATGATCTAAACGCAGAAAGACAAACAAGTTTTAAATTGTTGTAAAGTATGCAGTCATGAACACTTAATAATCCAGCCATAAGACAAAAGCAAAAGGGAAAGTAACAATCACTTAATAGAACAGACTTTGTACATTGATAAGAAAAGCAACATGCCAAAGTGCGCGTGTGTGTGTGTGTGTGTGTGTGTGTATACGTGCGTGCACTCTAGCTATTTGGAGACTTACCCCACAAAGGCAGCAGCAGCAACAACAGTCTTGTTGTTGGTATCCAATCCGGCTGCCCCAGAGAGTGGGCGGGGACGGACAGGGGGCACACGGGGGATGGTGTTGGGTGGGGTCGGTGTTGAGGGTGGGGTCTCACACACTGCGATCTGCTGCAGTCTCCTGAATGGGGAGCAGACTTTAAAAACTCTGAGTCCCAGAGGAAAGACATTTAATCGCTTAACCGAATGATCAATTATCCGAACGAAATAATGCCCGCTCATCTCATTCGGATAGTCGAGGTTCCCCTGTTATTCAAAAAAGGACTAACGCCAGACACATCCCTCTTGACTACAGAAATTAGATTCCTGCATACTAACATATGTAGCTTCTACTAAATGTAAGTGAGCGACATTGCAAGACCCATTAACGATTTTAAATTGATTTGTTAGTATAATTCTTGGTGCACTCTAGATTGTTCAACGGGTGCTATCCAAACAAAATCACATCCAACATTAGGTGTTATGTTCCTAATTTTGCCAGCATGGACTGGTTGAGTATAGTCATTACACTGCCTATTGGAACAGTTGAAGGAACAGTTTGATATGATCTGCCAGTCCATGGAACATGTTTAATTAAAAAGTGTGGGTTACAACAGCTGCCTGATGTATTCCTGAAACCAATGCCTTGACCAGTGCCTACTCAATCAATCAATCCAAACATTTTACTCAGATTATTACTTGGTTCTCTCTTTGAAACTTGGCATTCTTGCAACTGTCCCAAGAGATTTGTTCTGTTCAACAAGTTATCTCATTTCAGCAATATAAACATTCATAAGGATACTGAATGACAGCTGGAGAAAATGCAACAAACTGATAGTCTTCATAACGGCTTTCTGAGAAATTTGATTTGTAATTATTACTTGCAAATATTTTGTTGACTACTTTTTGGCTTAGTCCATAACTTAGCAACAGACATCAACACCCTAGTTACTGGAATAGATCATTGCATCTGAGAATATTAGCTAAGTCACATTTCACTTGCTTTTTTTAACAATTTATTACCAGTGTGTTTTTTCAGGGGTGGGCACTTTGTACATCTTAATTGATTAAGACAGGTGAACAGAGGTATATATGCATTGTACCCATTCAACTAGGTGTATATACATGAACATGATCCATACCTCAGACTTGGTTTAGTTGGTATTGTATTGGCCTTCAGTTAACCTCCACAGGGTTGAAATCTATAGCACAGGTCAATGGATACCTCAATATGAATACCAATCATCTTATCTTCTTCACCGCATGGACGCTATCAGTTAAATTTAGATAACTAAGATGTCATCTTGGAAAGAACAGAGAATAACACAAGAACAGGCTCTATGGCCCACCATGTTTATGCCAACTATGATTCATAGATTCATATAATACAGAAAAGGCCTGTCAGTCCATCCAGTCTGCACCCAGCGTGCTAATCACAATTTCCTGAACTTGTACAATATCCTTGAATGTTTTGACATTTGAAATACCTATCCTTTTTTTTTGAAAAGGTTTCCAGCCTCCACTACCTTCCCAAGCAGCACATTCCAGATTTCCACGACCCGCTGAGTGAAAAAGTTTTCTCCCCCAATCTCCTCTGAATCTCCTCCCCCTTAACCAAAAACTATGCCCTCGCGTGATTGACCCTTCAAGTGAAGGGAACAGCTGCTCCTTATTCACTCTGTCCATACTCCTCAATCTTATATACCTCAATCACATACCCCCTCACTTCTTCTCTGCTCTAAAGAAAACAAGCCAAGCCTATCTAGTATCTTCTTATAGCTCAGTTTCTCCATTCCAGGCAATATCCTGGTGAACCTCATCTGTACCTATTCCAACGCTATCACACCCTTCACATGCCCACAGTATTCCACTTATGGCCTAACCAATGCTCTGCACAACTGCAACATTACTCCTTGTTCTTATACTCTATGCCACAACTGACAGAAATAAGTGTCCCATATGCCTTCTTAACTATCCTATTCATATGCATTGCCAACTTCAGGGATCTGTGAATAATGACCCTAAGATCTTTCTATTCCTCTAACCTACCCATTGTCCTGCTGAGGAAAACACAGCATGGTACAGGGAGGATGAGGCAATCGTAGCTGACTAGGGAAGTCAGGGATAGCATAAAAGTGAAAGAGAAAGCATATAATGTGGTGAAGGGCAGTGGATTAGAGAGGATTGGGAAGCTTACAAAGACCAACATGAAAAGCAATAAGGAGGGAGAAGGTTAAATATGAGGGCAAGCTAGCCAGTAATATAAAGGAAGATTGTAAGAGTTTCCTTAGATATGTAAAGGGCAAAAGAAAGACAAAAGTGGACTTTGGAAAACGATGCTGGAGAGACAGTAGTGGGGAACAAGAAAATGGCTGAGGAACTGAATAATTACTTCGCATCAGTCTTCATGGTGGAAGATAAGAGTAATATCCCAAAAGTTCAAGGGAGTGAGGGGGCAGAGCTTAGTATGGTGGCCATCAGCAAGGAGAAGGTGGTAGAAAAACTGAATGGCCTGAAGATGGATAAATCACCTGGACCATATGGACTACACTCCAGAGTTCTAAGAGAAATAGCTGAAGGTATAGTGAAGGTGATCTTTCAGAAATCACTAGAATCAGGGACGGTCCCAGAGGACTGGAAAATCGCTAACGTGACATCCCTGTTTAAAAAAAAGAGTAAGGCAAAAGACGGAATATTTCAGACTGATTAGCCTAACCTCGGTCGTAGGAATACATTGTGAAAGATGAGATTTCTGAATACTTGGAAGTGTATGGTAAAATAGGGCAAAGTCAGCATGGTTTCATCAAGGGGAGGTCATGTCTGACAAATCTGCTAGAATTCTTTGAAGTAGTAACAACAGGTTAGACCAAGGAAGCCAATGATGTTATCTACCTGGGCTTCAAGAAGGCTTTTGACAAGATGCCACACAGAAGATTACTGAATAAGATAAGGGTCCATGGTGTCAGAGGCAAGTACTGGCATAGATAGAAGCTTGGCTGTCTGGCAAAAAGCAGAGAGTGGGGATGAAAGGGTCCTTCTCAGGATGGCAGACTGTAACAAGTGGTGTTCCACAAGGCTCAATGTTCAAACCAGAAATTTTCACCATATTCATTAACAATCTCAATGAAGGAACTGAGGGCATTCTGGCTAAGCTTGCAGATGATACAGAGATAGGTACAGGGACAGGTAGCATTGAGATGGGCGGGGGGGCTGCAAAAGGATTTGAACAGGTTACGACAGTGGGCAAAGAGGGGGCAGATGGAGTACAATGTGGGAAAGTGCAAGGTTGTGCACGTTGTTCGGAAAAATAAAGGCATTTTCTAAATGAGGAGAAAATTCAGAAGTCTGGAATGCAAAGAGACTTGGGAGTTCTAGTCCAGGATTCTCTCAAGATAAACTTGCAGGTTGAGTCAGTAGTCAGGAAGGCATGTGATGGCATTTATTTTAAGAGGACTTGAATATAAAAGCAGGGATGTACATCTGAGGCTCTATAAGGCTCTGGTCAGACCACATTTAGAGCATTGTACGCATTTCTGGGCCCCCTAAGTCAGTAAGGATGTACTGGTCCTGGAGCATGTTCAGAGGAGGTTCACGAGAATGGTTCCAGGAATGAAAAGCTTAATACATGAGGCACATTTGCGGACCCTGGGTTTATATTCAATGGAGTTTAGAAGGATGAGGGGGCATCTAAATGAAACATACAGAATACTAAATGGCCTGAACAGAATAGATGTTGGGAAGATGTTTCCATTGGTAGGTGAGTCTAGGACCCGAGGGCATAGCCTCAGAGTAAAGGGAAGACTTTTTAGAATGGAGATAAGGAGAAACTTCTTCAGTCGGAGAGTGATGAATCTGTGGAATTCATTGCCAGAAGGCTGTGAAGGCCAGGTCATTAAGTATTTTTTAAGACTGAGAAAGATAGATTCTTGATTGTCAAAAGGATCAAGGGATATGGGGAGAAAGCAGGATAATGGGATGGAGAAACCTCAGTCATGACTAAATGGTAGAGCAGACCCAATGGGCTGAATGACCTAATTTCTGCTCTTATGGTCTCATGCCAAAGAAATTCAGTTTCTTTTCCATATTATAATGTGGGTGACTGCAAAAGGGCCATGCAAGTCAAATATGACAGCAAAAGTCAGGGCCTCATTGATGGTGCAGATATAAGGAACCGGCTCAGATGATAATACACTTAAAACACCACATCTTCCTCTCTCTCATCGGCTTCAACTTACTAATGCAACATAACATTTAAAGTGTGATCAGTTATTAACCCTGGTCAGGCAGAGTTAGATTGAAGTTATAGAATCATAAGAGCCTTTAGCATGGAAACAGATCCTTCAGTCCAACTCATCATGCCGATCAATTAAACTAGTATCATTTGTCTTCATTTGGCCCATATCCCTTTAGACCTTTCCTATTAATGAATCTGTACAAATGTCTTTTAATATTGTAACTGTACTTGCATCTATCACTTCCTTCTACATTCCACCCATGAAGCACCCTTCATGTGAAAATGTTCCTCCTCTCACCTTAAAATTATGCCCTCTGGTTTTGAACTCCCCCACCCTAGGAAACACCTTTTCTATTCACTTTATCTATGCCCCTCATGATTTTTAAAACCTCTATATGGTCACCCCTCAATCTCCTACATTCCAGTGAAAGGAAGTCCCAGCATATCCAGCCTCTCCTTATAACTCAAAACACTCCAGTCCAGGCAACATCCATGTAAATATTTTCTGCACTTTTTCCAATTTACTAATATCCTTCCTATAGCAGAGCAACTACACACGGTACTCCAAAAGTGGCCTCACCAATATCCTTTACAATCACAACATGCATCCCAAATCATATACACAATGATCTAAGCAATGAAGGCAAGGATGACAAACGCCTTCTTTAACACCCTGTCTACTTGTGTTACAACTTTCAAGGAACTATGTACATAAGAACATAACTAGGAGCAGGAGTAGGCCATCTGGCCCTTCGAGCCTGCTCCGCCATTCAATAAGACCATGGCTGATTTTTCATGGACTCAGTTCGACTTACCCACCCTCTCACCATATCCCTTAATTTCTTTATTGTTCAAAATAAAAAATCTATCTTAGCTTTCAAAACATTTACTGAAATAGCGTCAACTACTTCACTGGGTAAGGAATTCCATAGACTAACAACCCACTGGCTGAAGAAGTTCCTTCTCAATTCAGTCCTAAATTTGCTCCCTCTAATCTTGAGGTTATGCCCTCTTGTCCTAGTTTCACCTGCAAATGGAAACATTCTCTCTACTTCTATTTTATCTATTCCCTTCATATGTTTCAATAAGATGCCCCCTCATTATTCTGAATTCCAGTGAATATAATCCCAATCTACTTAGTCTCTCCTCATAAACCAACCCTCTCAAATTCTGGATCAACCTAGTGAGCCTCCGCTGCACCACCTCAAGTGCCTGTATACCCTTGCTCAAGTAAGGAGACCAAAACTGAATGCAGTACTCCAGGTGTGGCCTCACCAGCACCCTATTCAACTGCAACATAACCTCCCTGTTTTTAAACTCAATCCCTTTAGCAATGAAGAATAAAATTCCATTTGCATTCCTAATTACTTGTTGTACCTGCAGACCAACCCTGTGATTCATGCACAAGGACACCCAGGTCCCTCTGCATAGCAGCATGCTGCAACTTTTTCCCATTCAAGTAATAATCCCTTTTTACTGTTACTCCTACCAAAATAGAAAACTTCACATTTATTAACATTGTATTCCATCTGCTAGACCTTTGCCCAAAACCCTGGACTTTTTCTTTGACAATACTTCTCAGGACCCTACTGTGTAGGCCCTGCCTTTGTTTGTTTTATCACAATGCCATGCCTTGCATTTGTCTAAATTAAAACTTCCTAAATGGTCTTTGAACCAAAGTCTAAAGTCAGCAAGTGCTTTAGAAGCATCCACAAAATCTCCTACCAAGACATCCCTTGGTATATCTTCATCTTCGTTCTGATACAGATGAGACAATGGAGAAAGACTGCATAAAGCCACAGTACAGAGGGATTTGGGAGTCCTTGTGCATACATCACAATAAGCTAGTATTCAAGTTGAGCAGATCAGAGAAGCCAAAAGGAATGTTCCTTTTATTAAAATGGATTTGGAGTACAAAGATAGAGATTGCTCAAACTAAACAAGGCATTAGTCAAATTAACACGATAAACTGAAGCTAAGGGTCTGAGGCCCAGAATAAAACAAGCCTGACAGAAAAACCATAGGTTAATTGTTTGATAATAGAGCTAATTTGACTATTGTAGATCATTTCAGATTAAATATAAATAGGAGGAATGTTTTACAGATTAAAACTAAAATACCAGTCAGAAATCTTTCAAAAAAATTAAGAACTAAGTAAATAAAATAGAGATAAAGAGGCAGATAGTGTGTTGTACCTGCAAAATGTGGGAGCTGGTGGACACCAATTTTTTTTATTCATTCACAGGATGTGGGTGTTATTGCCTAGGCCAGCTTTTATTTCCCATCCCCAATTATTCAGAGAGAGCAGTTAAGTGTCAACCACGTTGCTGTGGGTTTGGGGTCACATGTAGGCCAGACTAGGTTAAGGTGGCGGTTTTCTTCCCTGAAGGACATTAGTGAACCAGATGGGTGTTTCTTGACAACCGACAATGGATTCATTCTAGAATTTCTTTTTTATGGAATTCCATGATCTGCTGTGGCAAGATTCAAACCTGGATCCCAGAACATTACTGGGTCTCTGAATTAACAGTCCAGCAATAATTCCACTAGGCCATTGCCTCCCTGCACTGTAGTTCATGGTGACATCAGCAGAAAGTGCTAGTTGCTTGAGAAATTCTGGTTCACAGTCAGAGTAATAGACAAGAGTTATACAGCATGGAAACGGAACCTTTGGTCCAACTGGTCAGCACCAACCAGATATCCTAAACTGATTTAGTCCCATTTGTCAACTTTTGGCCAATATGTCTCTAAACCATTCGTATTCATATACGCATCCAGATGCTTTTTAAATGTTGGAATTGTACCAGCCTCCACTATCTCCTCTGGTAGCTCATTCCATACATACACACCACCCTGTGTGAAAAAGTTACCACAGGTCCTTTTTAAATCTTTCCCCTCTCACCTTAAACCTTTGCCCTCTTGTTTTGGACTTCCCTACCGTGGGTAAAAGACTTTGGCTATTCACCCTGTCCATGCCCCTCATGATTTTATAAAACCTCTATAAGGTCACCCCTAAGGCTCCAGTGCTCCAGGGAAAAAGGCCCCAGCCTATTCAGCCTCTCCCTATAACTCAAACCCTTCAAAACTGGCAAAATCCTTGTAAATTTTTTCTAAATCCTTTCAAGTTTAACAATGTCTTTCCTATAGCAGAGAGACCAGAATTGAATGCAATATTCTAAAAGTGGCCTCACCAATGCCCTATAAAGCTGCAACATGTTGTCACAACTTCTATACTCAATGGTCAAAACAATGAAGGCAAGTGTGCCAAACATCATCTTCACTGTCCTTTGTACCTGTGATTCCATTTTCAAAGAACTATGCACCTGCATCCCAAGGTTATCGTTCGACAACACTAGGGCCCTACAATTAACTGTATAAGTGCAGCCCTGGCTTGCCTTATGAAAATGCCACTCCCCAGCGTACTGGCCTATGTGATCAAGGTCCCATGTACTCTGAGGTAATCTTCTTCATCGTCCATTACATCTCTAATTTTGGCGTCATCTGCAAACCTACTAACCATTGCTTCTATGTCCACATCTAAATTATTTATATAAATGACGAAAAACGTGGACCCAGCATTGATCCTTGCAGCACACCACTGTTCATAGGCCTCCAGTCTAAAAAACAACCCTTTAACTCTTAAACAAAAGGATCGGAACGAGAAAAAAAAAAGTGAAGACTCCCCCCCAACACCTAAACCCCTCCCAATCAGATACTCCTGGGATGGTAACAGCACTAGTAAAATACAGAGTAAGGTTTTCTCTACCCTATCTAACCAGAAGGGAAAGTTTCTTTGACTCTCAAAAAAGAAAATACCTTCAATTCTGAAAAGAAGGAATATCAATAAATAAAATAAGACCTCCCTTGACTGCGCCAAACAATCTTAGCATAGGGACAAAGGGTTGATTTGTAAAATAAACTTCCTCCAGCTCATTCAAAAGCAAGGGAATTTTTTTAAAAATCCTTTCTGCTCCATCTCCATCGAAAGTACCAGAGACAGGGACAACCAAGGTTTTCAAAATCCAGAGGAAAGTTCCTCTACACATTTTAACTAAAAATATAAGCTCACCTCACGCCAAACCAATCAAGCACACCTGGGACGGGGGGGGGGGGGGGGGGGGGGGGGGGGTGCAGTGTTTAAATACAAATACAACACAAACTTAAAAAGTCAAATGGAAACTTACACTAAATCAAAATATCATCATTCAAACTGATGATGATCTCCAACCCCTGTGACACTCATCATTCACAAAAGGTCTCTACCCTTCCAGTGAATATTGGAAACATCCCTCTACCACCACCCTCTATTTTCTATCTTCAAGCTAATTTTGTATCAAATTGGCTAACTTCCGTTGGATTACACGTGATCTAATCTTGCTAACCAGTCTACCATGCGGAACCTTGTCTAATGCCTTGCTGAAGTCAATATAAATGTTTACCACTCTGACTTCATCAATTGGGCGGCACGGTGGCACAGTGGTTAGCACTGCTGCCTCACAGCGCCAGAGACCCGGGTTCAATTCCCGCCTCAGGCGACTGACTGTGTGGAGTTTGCACATTCTCCCCGTGTCTGCGTGGGTTTCCTCCGGGTGCTCCGGTTTCCTCCCACAGTCCAAAGATGTGCAGGTCAGGTGAATTGGCCATGCTAAATTGCCCGTAGTGTTAGGTAAGGGGTAAATGTAGGGGTATGGGGGGTTACACTTCGGCGGGTCGGTGTGGACTTGTTGGGCCAAAGGGCCTGTTTCCATACTGTAATGTAATCTAATCTAATTTTGTCGTCTCCTCAAAAATGCTGCAGTCTGTACTTCAAACACTGTGACTCATCAGGGACAGAACGGTCACCTGGACTGTGTGTTACAAAAGGCAATCATATTCCTTAAATTAACTATTTCAAATCTAGTCAGGCACAGGAGGATGTGACTACAATTGAGGCACAAAAAGGGAGCCAGGCTATAGTGCTGTAGGAGCCCCCGCCCTCAAGCTTGTCTAACAAGTTTGCAGTTCTTGCTCCTTGTGTGGATCTTATGGGAAATAAACCAACCATAGCTAACCAAGGAAGTTAAGTAGAGTATTAAGTTGAAGGAAAAAGAATAGAAGGAGACAAAAGTCAGCAATAGTCCTGAAGACTGGGACAAATTCATAATCCAGCAGAGGAGAACGAAACAGATAATAAAGAGAGGGAGAAAGTAAACTGAATTAAAACTAGGAAGGAATGTAAAAACTGACAATAGAGCCAGTTTAAATGTATAAAAAGGAAGAGGGGATCAAGTTGAACATAGTCCCCTTAGTAAATTAATATGGGGAGACAGTTATGGGGAACAAGGAAATGGCAGAGGAATTAAACTGTTATTTTGCAATCTTTACTGCAGATGATACATGGAACATCCAATTAATATTCAAAAACATTGGGGAGGAGTTAAGTACCATCACCATCACTGAAATAGCATGAAACAAACTAATGGGACTAAAGGCAGATGATCCCCTGACCCTGAAGACTTACGTCCTAAGAACCTAAAAAAGGTTGCTACAGAAATAGTGGAAGCATTGGTTGCAATTTTCCAGAAGTCCTTAGACTACGGAGAAGTACTAGAGGCTTAGTAAACTGCCAGTATGACATCCCGATTCAAAAAGGGAGGCAGGCAAAAAGCAGGTAACTGTTGGCTGATTAGCTTGACATCTATTGTTGGTAGTGTATTGGAATCAATTATTAAAGAAGTGATAGTAACACATTTGAAAAATCATAATCTAATCAAGCAGCGTCAGCATGGCTTGATGAAAGGAAACTATGTCTGAGTAATTTCTTAAGAGCTTTTCAAGGAAGTATCAACCATAGGGGATAGAGGGGAACTAGAAGATGTATTGCATTTGGACTTTCAGAAGGCGTTCAACAAGGTACCTCACAAAAGGTTAAGTCATAAGAGCCCATAGTATTGGAGATAGTATACTGACATGGATAGAAAATTGTCTAATGCAGATGACACAAAAATAAGTGGAAAGGCAGACTGCAAGAAGAATACACCAGTTTACAGAGAAATATTGATAGGTTAAGTAGGTCGGCAAAAAATTGGTACATTGAGTATAATGTGGGAAAATGTGAAGTTGCTCATTTTGGAAGGGAGAATAGAAGAACAGAATATTATTTAAATAGAGAGAAACTGAATAAAACTGCAACATAAAGGGATTTGGGGGCACTTGTGCATGAAACACATATGGCTAGCACACAGATGCAGCAGATAAGCAAAAAGGCTAATGAAATATTAATCCTCATTTCAAAAGGATTGGAGTATAAGAGAAGGGAGTCTTACCACGACTATACAAGGTACTGGTGAGATCACATGGAGAGGTACTGAGAGCAGTTTTGCTCCCTAAATTTTAAAAGATATTATTTTATTGGAAACAGTTCAGAGAAGGTTCACTACAATGATCCCGTTATGGAGGGATTGTCATGTGAGCAAATGTTAAATAGTTTGGGTCTCTACTCATTGGAATTTAGAATGACAGAAGATCTCATTGATACACATAGGATTCTGAAGGGTTCTGACAGGATAAATGCTGAAAAGAGGTTTCCTCTCATGGGAGAATCTAGAACCAGAGGACACAGTCTCACAACTAAGGACAACCAATTTAAGACTGAGGTGAAGAGGAATTTCTTCTCTCAGATGGTTGAGTGTCTTTGGAACTCCTTGCCACAGAATGTGGGGGGGGGCAGAGTTCTGTATGTGTGTGGAGAGGTTCACCACACTACTACACACAGGTAATGAGGTTGGACAAGTCCACAAACCTAAAAACATACATGGCAATCTGAAAATCAAGCAAAACCTGACCAACAAGTTTGATGACATTTACGTCAAGAGCCACATAAACGTTTTAACTTGAATAGAATATGTGCCCAACCTTTCTAGTATTGTGAAAAATACATTAACGCCTAAAAAGGTGTAATATTAATGGTACAAGCACAAATTTGATAATACATTTCCATGGAGATTTGGGGAAATGTTGCATCCAAAGCTTTTGAATTTTTAAAAATGATGTTCTGGTTCATTCTAAACATGTTTACACAGCACAAAAGATTTTTACACTTTCAAAACATGAAAAACAAAGTGATATTCAGATCTTATTAAAAACAGCTCAAAGACCATTACTTCTCCAAAAGATACTTTACTACTCTTCCACTCCGACCAGTGACACCCTTCCTTACCTGACGTTCATCATTTTCTCACCTTCAACCACTATCTTCGTTCATTCAACTTGGCATTAATTTTCCATTGGAAATGTGTTGCTGGAAAAGCGCAGCAGGTCAGGCAGCATCTAGGGAACAGGAGAATCGACGTTTCGGGCATTAGCCCTTCTTCAGGAAGAAGGGCTAATGCCCGAAACGTCGATTCTCCTGTTCCCTAGATGCTGCCTGACCTGCTGCGCTTTTCCAGCAACACATTTCCATCTCTGATCTCCAGCATCTGCAGACCTCACTTTCTCCTCATTAATTTTCCATTGCCAACCGAATCCCACTGTTCTAGCACTCTTCTCACATCTACATCCTACTGATTCAAGTTACAATTTTTATCATGATCTCTAATTCCTTAGCTCATTTTCCTTTTATTCTTCCTTGCCTCAGAATAGACTCTTAAAATCCTTCGCCCTCCTAGCCCTTCTTTCTTCTCATTAATTTCACTCTTCCTTAGATCATTCCCATTTTCCACTATCAAATATATAATCAATTTATATTATAAATGACCATAACACTCTCCATCTTTACTTCTAAGACACAGAATTCTCTTTCTTAAGGGCTGTACTCTATCTTCTTTGAACAATCAATATTTGAAATGGACATTTTAAAACTACATCCAAACAAATAGCAGCAGCAGCTGCCGCCTTGAAATAAAATAAAGAAACTGAAAAGGAAGTAGCAATGATGCTCAAAAAATAAAAGCTATGTATTCCATTATGTTTGCAGAAAGTTTTAGACAGTTTAAGAGAGTGGTCCAGGAAATGGCTGATGAAATTCAACATAAGCAAGTGCGAGGTCTTGCACTTTGGAAAAAAGGAATACAGGCATGGACTATTTTTTAAACAGTGAGAAAATTCGTAAAGCCAAAGTACAAAGGGACCTGGGAGCGCTAGTCCAGGATTCTATAAAGGTTGATTTGCAAGTTGAGTCTGTGATTAAGAAAGCAAATGTAATGCTGTCATTTATCTCGAGGGTTGGAATATAAAAGCAGCGATGTGCTTCTGAGACTTTATGAAGCTCTCGTCAGGCCCAATTTAGAATACGGTGTCTGATTTTGGGCCCCACACCTCAGGGAGGACATACTGGCACTGGAGTGGGTCCAGCGGAAATTCACATTAATGGTCCCTGGAATGG
The DNA here is from genome assembly GCF_037043375.1 of Chiloscyllium plagiosum. Lineage (NCBI taxonomy): Eukaryota > Metazoa > Chordata > Chondrichthyes > Orectolobiformes > Hemiscylliidae > Chiloscyllium > Chiloscyllium plagiosum. The sequence continues at coordinate 36,562,714 of NW_028270139.1, read as the reverse complement.
AAGGCCTAACATATGATGACCGGCTGAGGATCCTGGAATTGTATTCATTAGAGTTTAGAAGGTTGAGGGGAGATCTAATGGAAACTTACAAGATAATGCATGGCTTAGAAAGGGTGGACTCTGGAATGTTGTTTCCATTAGGCGGGGAGACTAGGACCTGTGGGCATGGCCTTAAAATTAGAGGGGGTCAATTTAGAACAGAAATGAGGAGACATTTCTTCAGCCAGAGTGTGGTGGGCCTGTGGAATTCATTGCCACGGAGCTCAGTGGACGCTGGGTATCTTCAAGGCAAAGATTGATAAATTCTAGATGTTGCAAGGAATTAAGGGCTACAGGGAGAGTGCGGTAAGTGGTGTTGAAATGCCCATCAGCCATGATTAAATAGCGGAGTGGACTCAATGGGCCAAATGGCCTTGCTTCCTCTCCTATGTCTTATGGTCTATTAAATATTCATGCTTTAATATTTCACTACATCAGAGCTTAAGGAGTTATTTCGGAAATTATACTACAAGAAAATATTTTTAAAATTCTGTCAGCTTTAAACAAAAGGATACAATACCATTGTATACTAAACTGAACAATGGGAAGTAGCAAATAAAATCTAATATTAAACTTAGTATAAAATTAGTCAAAGCAACACTGTTGTAACATTGCTGATAAAAGTTCTTTTTTTAACCTTTTCACTTTTTGCAAATTGTCCTGATGAGTATAGAGTACTGAAGGAAAGGAAAAATATTTATACTGTATCAAGAGCACGGTGATTGGTTGGCAAATGAAAAAAACCTGATCGATAAGAGGTCTTGCCATGGAGCATGTACCGGTTAATAACGACAAATAATTAATTGTCAAGCTTTAAATTTTAAACATGGAGGTTGACTGCTTCATTTCTGAAGGCAAATGCCTTGACCGCTCAGAGAATGGTTATCACCTATTTTGTTGCGTTAAAACAGGTGCAGTATGTGTGCACGTTTTTCTGTCTGCAAAGCACAAGTGTGTCTACTTCCAGTACATACAAGTGGGTCATATCACAAATCCAACTACAATATTAAACTGGTTGCCAGCATAATTCTTGACATAGTCGAGAGTGCAGCGCTGGAAAAGCACAGCAGGTCAGGCAGCATCCGAGGAGCAGGAGAATCGACGTTTCGGGCATAAGTCCTCATCAGGAGATCACACAAATTGCAGTTAGAGGCAATTTGGTAATTAGGTATTTCCTCTGTAGTCACTATCAAGTGTCCAGAAAGGAGGGATCAAAGCAAATTATTGGAATCCAAATGAGAATCAAACACTGTGAGAAAGAATAAAAGAAGAGCTATTATTAAGAGAGTATTGAATCTAGATACTAAATTAAAAAGCAAAAGCTCGACAATGGTAATTTCCAAATTGGCACTCCAACCTGCATATGTATTGGAATAGGGATAAACATTAGTAAAGCACACTTGTGTCAATGGATTAATGTTGGAAGGAAGGATACATTTCTCAGAGAAACTGGCAGTAGAACAGACAAGTAAGACAGACGCAGCACATGAAGCAGGCTAAGTCTGAGATCCTACCAATAAAGATAAATAGGGTGTAGAGAAATACTTCTAACCAAAAAAAAGAGTAGGTGGAAACCTACCCTAAAGATACAAAAGGGTAAACAGCAAAGACCAGGGTACAAAAGGGGTTAACGTATAAATACTTTGGAACAGAAAATATTTAGGATGTAATGAAATATCTTTTTGACAAAGCAAAACTGAGGAAAAATAAAGACATTATAATGCTGAAATACTGCGTAGAACAAAGACAATCATAAGTATGACAGATCAAAAAGAATGAGAAATACATTGCTATGCAAGGGGTGGGGTGGGGAGATAGTTACCCAAAGTGTTATATTCATGAATGTACATAGAGATTATTTATGCTTTTTACTCATTAATAAGATTAAAGGGAATTATGTCCTGGACATTCCAGAGACCTGACTATAAGTTCGACCAATTTTGAAGCATCTTTAGAAAGGGCAGGAAAATTGAGTAGAAAATATTAGAATCAGTATTGGTGAAATAGACAATTACTTGGGGAAATAAAGGAATTCAGCCAAGGTGAACATCCAGTAGAATTCAAGCAAAAACAAATACAAGACTCTGGAGGGAAGTAGCTACTAGTCATCTTATGAGAATGTGTAAATAAAAAATTCAGGACCTATGTCGAAGAAGCAAAAGCCACAAAAAAACTTTAAATTTAATTAAGACAAATCTTCATGGGATAAGAAATAAATTGGCTACAATAAATTAGATGAGCTGTTAATGGGTAATTACATGGCAAAATAAAACATTCCAAGATATTTCACAGAAGCATTATAAAACACAATATGATAATGTCATGCATGGAGATACTAGATGAGGTAACCAAAAACCTGGTCAAAAGACAGATTTTAAGGAGTGTCTTGAAGGAACAAAGTTAGGTGAGGTGGAAAGGTGAAAGAAGAGAATTTCACAGCTCGGAACCGATGCAATTAAAAGCAAAGTGGGGGAGCAATGAAAATCAGGGATGCTCAATCTGTCAGAAATGGACATAGAGGATTTTGAAAATAAAGTTGAGAGTTTTAAAACCAATAAATTATTTTATGGAGAGACAATGTAGGTCAGCAAGTGCAGAGTGATAAATGAAGGGGAGATGGTGCATTTTAGGATACCAGTTGCAAGATCTCGGATGATCTTAAGTTAACAAAGTCTAGAATATAAGAGAACAGCCATAACAAAGGTTTGAATAAACAGCAGGTGAGCTGAGGCAGGACAAAATGGAAACCCAGGTGGTTTCATTGAAGATGCAAACTTATCAAAGTCATAGAGTAATACAGCATGGAAAAAGACCCTTCACTCCAACTAATTCATGCCAACCATAATCCCAAACCCACCTGCCTGCATTTGGCCCATATCCCTCCAAACATTTCTTATTCACTTACTTCTCTAAATGTCTTTTAATCATTGTAACTGGACCTGCATCTACCACTTCTTCTGGAAGTTCATTCCATACATGAACACTGTAAAAAAGAAAAAATTGTTCCTTGATCTTTTTAAAATCTTTCTCCTCTCACTTTAAAAATATGCCCCTGGTCTTGAAATCCCCAACCCTAGGAAAAAGACACCTGACATTCACCTTATCTATACCCCTCATGATTTTATAAATCTCTATAAGGTCACCCCTTAACCTCCTATGCCACAGTGAAATAAGTCCCAGCGTTTCCAGCCTCTCCTTATAACTCAAACCCTCCATTCCCAGCAACAACCTGGTAAATCTCCTCTGAACCCTCTCCAGCTTAATAATATACTTTCTATAACACAGCAACTTGAACTGGACACAGTACTGCAGAACAGGCCTCACCAATGTCATGTACAATCTCAACGTAATGTCGCAATTTCTATACTCAAAGGAGTGAGCAATGAAGGCAACCTTGCTAAATGCCTTCTTAACAACCCTATCTATATGTGACACAAACTTCAAAGAATTGCGAACCTTAACCCCACATCTCTCTTTTCTACAACACTACCCAAGGCCCTACTTTTAATTGTACAAGTCCTACCATTGTTTGTTTTTACCCAAATGCAATGCCTCGCATTTATCCAAATGAAACTGCATCTGCCACCCTTCAGCCCACAGACTCAACTGAACAAGATCTCATTGTAACCTTAGATAACCTTCTTCACTGTCCACTACACCACTAATTTTGGTGTCATCCGCAAACTTACTAACCAAGCCTTCTATATTCAAATGAGTCAAATATGATCCAGCTTGCAAATACATGTAATCTGGTTTAGTCTTAATCAGTTATCAGGGAGCAGGATGGAAAGGGGTTTGGAGCCAGAATTGAAGACAGTGGTTTCAAGTTTCAAAATATTTAATTGAAAGGCATTTCTGCTCATCCAGTTCTGGAGAATCAGGGATCAAATTTAATATAGGAATAGAACAATAGGGGATTTGAAAGACATGGTGTTGAGATGAAGCTAGGTCATTACGGGTATATCAAAATGACTGCTATGCTTTCAGTTAATATCACCAAACAGCAGCATATAGTTGAGAAATAGGAAAGGGCCAAGGATGGAAGCCTGGAGGATAGAAAATATAATGATGCAGGATCAGGAGCTCAAAGTGATACTCTGGCAACAGTGATGTAAATAATGAAACCAGGTGAAAAAAGTCCTTTCCTACTGGATGACAGTGGATAAACTTTGGAAGAGTTGATTTGGTCATACATGTCAAAGGCATCCTTTATTATAGGCTTACTTTTAATAGAGCTATTATGGTACTGCGGCAGCGGCAGAAATCAGAAGTTCCAAGCAAGAATTTGGGAGGTGACAACAAATTCAAGGATAAAATAAAGAACTACGGATACTGGAATCTGAAACAGAAAGAAATTGCTGGAGAAACTCAGCAGGTTTGGCAACTTCTGTGGAGAGAAAGCAGAGTTAACGTTTCCAGTGGCCCTTCAAAACTAAACAGCTACTGCCACTTAATTTCACACAATTGGTCACAACATTAAGTAAAAACAAACGTGCAAACCAGTAGTTTATAAGTAGTTTATATGAATCAAACTACTTCCAGGTTAGCTGCAGGGCTTTTTTCTAACTGCTGATGCAATTGCAGGTGTTTTGGGAGATCTCTTTTACTGGTCTAGAGTTTGAATATAGTCATCATTGTTCCAGAGGAAACAAGGCTGCTCTCATTAGACAGAGATGACTGGTGTGAAATTTAATTTGTGGATCACCATATCCCAGGCGTAGGGCGAGGTCAAGAAGGTGGGACCTTCATGGTGACTTCAAGCAAAATTGAACCTGTACTGCTGGCATTACTCTGCATCACAATGTTAAGAGTGTAAGAGTAAGGTAAACTATTAGAATTGAAGGACTGAGTACGGATTAACAGATGGTTGATAGGTGACAGGAAAACAGGAAACTGAGCAGTAGAGGAGACTTGTGGTGCCATTTGTAGGATATGGCATTTTTAAATGGACCTCACATTGTTGAACAATTCAATGTATTTTCAAACAGAGAGAATGTTGCAGAGACTCTCTACATCTTCAAGTGCAGCGTCCTGGGTATTGGAACTACTTTCCCTGTATTCACCTTCTCTGCTGTTTTTCCCAACCGCCTCCTACACATCTGACTGTAGATAGTCCTCCGCCAATGCAAATACGAGATGTCTCACCTTCGTTCATGACTTGTACAAAGACCTCCAGAGCAACGTCAGAAAAGGGCGTGCAAGCTGTTTCGCATAATCTACTATTCCTCTAATGTCTCAGTCCAGATTCATTCATTTCAAAAGGATTTTAACATTCTGATAGCCACAGTGTACCCCTAGCTGGTAACACAGGTCACTCAATGTGCGGCCTCCTGCTGGTATATGCACCAAACAACAAAGGTAATTCCAACTGGATGCAGCAATAATTTTAAACAGCAGGCAACACAGATTTAGCATGTTCGGTGATTTGGGTCCCGTTTAATCCACATCATTGTACTGAAATTTTAGTGAGCTTCCCCAAAGCCAATCTATCCATTCAAATCTTGAACATTAAAAACTGAGCTTAAAAATGTGTTGCTGGAAAAGTGCAGCAGGTCAGGCAGCATCAAAGGAACAGGAGAATTGACGTTTTGGGCGTAAGCCCTTCTTCAGGAATGAGGAGGGTGTGCCAAGCAGGCTAAGATAAAAGGTAGGGAGGAGGGACTAGGGGGAGGGGCGTTGGGAAAACGATAGGTGGGAGGAGGTTAAGGTGAGGGTGATAGGCCGGAGAGGGGGTGGGGGCAGAGAGGTCGGGAAGAAGATTGCAGGTCAAGAACGCGGTGCTGAGTCCGAGGATTGGGACTGAGAAAAGGTGGGGGGAGGGGAAATGAGAAAGCTGGAGAAATCTGCATTCATCCCTTGTGGTTGGAGGGTTCCTAGGCGGAAGATGAGGTGCTCTCCCTCCAGTGGTCTTTCCGGAACGCTGATACATCGTATCATCCGTTGTCATTTCTGCCACCTCCAAACAGACCCCACCACCAAGGATATATTTCCCTCCCCACCCCTATCAGCGTTCCGAAAAGACCACTTCCCCCGCGACTCCCTCGTCAGATCCACACCCCCCACCAACCAAACCTCCACTCCCGGCACCTTCCCCTGCAACCGCAAGAAATGCAAAACTTGTGCCCTCACCTCCCCCCTCACTTCCCTCCAAGGCCCCCAAGGGATCCTTCCATATCCGTCAGAAATTCACCTGCACCTCCACACACATCACTTACTGCATCCGCTGCACCCGATGTGGCCTCCTATACATTGGGGAGACAGGCCGCCTACTTGCGGAACGTTTCAGAGAACATCTCTGGGACACCCGCACCAACCAACCCAACCGCCCCGTGGCTGAACATTTTAACTACCTCTCCCATTCCGCCAAGGACTTGCAGGTCCTTGGCCTCCTCCATCGCCAGAGCATGGCAACACGACACCTGGAGGAAGAGCACCTCATTTTCCACCTAGGAACCCTCCAACCACAAGGAATGAATGCAGATTTCTCCAGCTTTCTCATTTCCCCACCCCCACCTTTTCTCAGTCCCAACCCTCAGACTCAGCACCGCGTTCTTGACCTGCAATCTTCTTCCCGACCTCTCCGCCCCCACCACCTCTATTGCCTATTACCCTCACCTTAACCTCCTTCCACCTATCGTATTCCCAATGCCCCTCCCCCAAGTCCTTCCTCCCTACCTTTTATCTTAGCCTGCTTGGCACACCCTCCTCATTCCTGAAGAAGGGCTTACGCCAGAAACGTCGATTCTCCTGTTCGTTTGATGCTGCCTGACCTGCTGCGCTTTTCCAGCAACACATTTTTAAGCTCGGATCTCCAGCATCTGCAGTCCTCACTTTCTCCTCATTAAAAAATGAGCACAATATTTCAGGTTTGACCTGCATTTTCTATAATTCCAAAGCATTATGTACTTTGACATACTATGTCAAAGCGCAAGAGGAGTGAGAAAAAAAAAGAGATGCTGGCCCTTAGATTTACTGACTTAATTTCTCCCATTTAACGTTAATCAAAGTTATCCTATGTAAGTCTAAACCTTGATTTTGGCTGCCCTTTCTCACGATGAAGTTAGTTATTGAATCCAATTGCATAATTGTTACTGTACCCAAGATCATTCTTTGCTTGCAGATTGTAAATAAATATTTCATATTCTACTTATTCTGCTACTTCTTGCCAAATTTATTGTTAAAACATCCAATTGTAATCTCCTTTACACAACAATGTATTCTGCTATTTAGGCATCAGTTAGATAGAGCTTAAAATGCACCTGTGATTATTGTTGCCTTTTTTCTTCTTAACCCTAGAGTTAATTGGACTAATTATTGGCAATGACCCTTGAACAAACATATGCAGTAACAAAGCAGCAGAAAACATGGCAATGAATTAAATAATAAGGTTAACCAAGATAAATTGTTTGCAATACTAATGAATTTATATTTGAAACAGTTTCATTTTAGATTATTTCTTGAACATAATTTTAAACATAAATTAAAATAAAAGCTATCCTGAAAGAAAATGGCACATTACATACAGCAGGAAATGTTGTACTTTGTTCAAGAAAAGACAGAAAACAGATAAGCAAGGTAATTATTGACCAGTTACTGTCTCAGTGCTAGTAGGAAAATTTGCTAGAATAAGGGATACACCCGTTAACACTTGGAAAGATGAAGCTAATCTGGAATGGTAAACTCAGGTTTGCAGTGACCAGTTCATCCTTGACTATTCAGTTCTAAGGAAATTGGGAAGTTATAGGTAAAGCCAATTTAAAAGTGTATTTAAACTTTGAAAATTAATACCACTACTTACAAACAGCACAACTATGGCAACAAAGGTAAAGTGACACCATGGATACTTCTTTCCATGTTTTAGCCTATACAGAAAGCAAGGACAATAAGAAATTAACAAATTTTGGTGGCAAATATGTAGTGATGTAATTTCAAAACCTGCCTTGAATTCATCAATATTCTGAGAGCTTCCACTGACCAGAAACGTAACTGGAACAGCCAACTAAATATTACAGCTACAAGTAATTTCAGAAGCTGGGAATACGGTGACAAGGTATTCACCTCCTGACACCACCATCAACAAAGCAAAGTCAGGAATGTGAAACAAACTCCCAGTTGCCTGTATAAATACCGTTCCAAGAATGGAGGGTAGCTAATGTAACCCCAGTATTTAAAAAAGGGGGTAGAGAGAAAACATGGAGTTATAGACCAATTAACCCAATATCATTTGTAAGAAAATTATAGAATCCAAAACAAAAGATTGATGAACAGAGTACAGGAAAACAGGACAGAGTAAGCATGCATTTATACTAGCAAAATAATGCTGGACAAGTGTATTGGAATTCAAAAGGTCCCATCCACATAAACACATAAAATTAAAGTGCATGGGATTCGGGTAGTGTACTGACAAGGATAGAGAATCATATAGCAGAGGGGAAACGAGAGAATAGGAATAAACAGGTCATTTTCTGAGTAGCAGCCAGCAACTGGAAAGGAACGGCAGAGATCAGCATGACCCCAGCTATTCAAAATATATATTAATGATTTAAAAGAGGGAACTAAATGTAATATCTCTACGTTTGCAGACAGTAGAAAGCTAAGTGGGAGGGTGAACCATGAGGAGGATGCAGAGAAACGTTTATGTGATTGGACAATTGAATGGGCAAATGCTAGGCGGATGTCCACTTTGACATCAAAAACAAGGCGGCAGATTATTATCTGCATGGTAATAGTTTTGGAAAGGGGGAGGTGACCTGGGATGTCCCTGTACACCAAAAAATAAACATGCAGGTGAAGAAGGTAAAATGGTACATTGGCTTTTGCAACAAAAAGATTTGAATACAGGAGCACAGATGTCTTGATACAATTGTTCAGGATCTTCATGAGACCAACTTTATATTGTGCATAGTTTTGGCCTCTTTATCTGAGGAAAGATGTTCTGGCTAAGGAGGGAGCACAACAAAGGTTTACCAGACTGATTCCGGAGATGGCAGGATTGACAATATGAAAAATTCATTTCGGAAAATGTTCACTAGAGTTTAGAAAAATGAGGGAAAGTATCTTAGAAACCTATAAAATTCTAACAGGACTAGACAGTTTTAATGCAGAAAGACACTCCCAATGACCTCGGAACCCAGAACCAGGGGTCAGAATGTAAAGATATGGGGTAGGCCAATTAGGACGGAGATGAGAAGAAATACTTCACCCAGACAGTGGTGATTCTGTGGAATTCTCTGCCACAGAAAGCAGTCAAGTCATAACACAATGTTTTCAAGGGGATAGATATCTTTCTTTGGGCTAAAGGGATCAAGGGGTACAGGGCCAAAGCGAGAATAGAGTACTGAGCAGAACTGTGATCATACTGAAAGGCAGAGTCGGTTCAAAGGGCCAAATGGTCTACTCCTGTTCCTTGTTTCTACATTTAATATTCAAAAGCTCAATGTTATTTAGCACACATCAGTACACTTAATCAGCATCCTGTCACCACATTAAGCATTCACTTCATCCATCACCAGCAAACAACCACAGTGCACTGTAATATCTATAAGGTGGACAGCTTGCCAAGGTTCCTTCAATGGGGGCTTTCAAACCTGTGACTTCTACACATTAAAACAAAGGCAGCAGGTACTCGGGAATACCACTATCAGTTCAGTGAAGCAGATCAAGAAGGCAACTCATTACTACAGGCATAAGGGTAGATATTTCAGCCACAATACTTTAAAAATTCAGGTTTTTAGTCATATTTTTCCCCGGGATGCTGATTTACAGCAGTACCGCTGCAGGCTTGGGACCAAGTTACTTTCATTGACAACCAAGTTGTGAGTTCCAGGAAATTAAGGAGAGAGTGTTAAAGGTAAAAAAAAATAATATTTAGAAAGGATAGCCCAACAGTCTCCATTTCCAAACTCCAAATTAATAACTAAAAATAATCCTGGGTCTTAAAATAAATTCTTTGCACATCCTTTACTGTTGAAAATCAAGTCCATCCTCATGACATCAGCCTGACATTCACAATTAAGTGCCAAAGCAAATGAAATTGAGATATTCACAGTACCAAAAAAAGGGACAAATCCAATCTAACCAAATACTATCCCAACAGTATCCTCTTAAATTATCAAATTGATGCAACACACAATGGCAGATTGTCAAGTAGCATTTACTCACCAATAACTTGTTTACTGATGCTCAGTTGGCATCTTCCAGAATCATTCAGCTCCAGGTCTAATTGCAGCCTTGGTTCAAGTATGAACCTACTTGTATCAAGATATGGACAACATACAGATTTGTGCTGGTAAGTGACAGGTAACATTCAAGTCACACAAGAAGGCCACGACCATCTTCAAAAAGGGAGAAGATAACCTTGACATAATTTAGTCCCATCATTGCTGAATCCCCCACCTTCAACAGCCTGGGAATTATCATTTGCTAAACGTCTAACTGAACTAACACAAAAACTACCTCAATATCAGGCTGGCATTCTGCAGCAAACAACGATTCTGGATTCCTCACACCCTTTCCAAAATCTATATAAGTAAGGAGAATGAATATTCAACAATTGTCTGGGTAAGATCCAATGACATTCTAAAAGCTTAACATCATCGAGGACAAAGCTGCCTGCTTGATCAGCACCCATTCAAACCCTACACCACAAGTACAGTATGACAGGAGTGTATATCATTCGTATAACATACCAGCAGTATGTTATACGAAACCACCAACCTCTACCACCGAGAAGGAGCTGATCAACAAATGTATTGGGGCACTACTTGAAAGCTCCCTTCCAAGCTGAGCAGCAAATTGACTTGGAATTGAAATCACCATGGCCAAAGTTCTGAAACTCTCCCTCTCGTAGCATTGTGGATGTGCTTACCGTGTGGATATCAGCTTAGTTTATCAATGGCAACCAGAATAGACAATAAAAAGTAGCTTTACTAGTAACATCCACATCTCAGTAACATCTAATTTCTCCAGTCCTTGTTTTGGTAGAAATTAATGAAAAAGATCTGGAAATTGCTTTTTCAAAACAATCCCAAAATTATATGTTTGTCATTGATTAAAAATAATTTTAATAATCCCAAAACTTTATTTTCAAAACCATTTTTGCTGTGTGGACCTGTATTGTTTTCATTTAACTTTCATAAAAACATTAAGGTCTTCAATAAAACAAACCATAATTTTCAAGAAGGTTGAATTACACTAAGTTCAATATATAATTTACTATGTTACAAGACTTTCAAGGTGAAGGTCATTCATTTCCAAATGCAAGCTGCAATTTACACAATTCACTGACATATTAAAGTGTCTTCCATGTTTATATAGATACCCTAATAAGCAGTTTTTTTTTTATCTTTACCCGGAAATGCAGAGTATATAATTCGCTGTCAGCTGTAATACAAAATCTTTCCTAAACATTTTTCCTGAGGAAGACCTTAATTAATGCTTCACTTTTGTAGTCATTTCTGTAATACATGTTACTGTTCATTCCTTACAGCTTTATATTTATTCTGCCATTATCTGTAAAATATCAACTCAGAACCTCTGAATAGAACTGCTAATATGAGAGGAGTTACTTTTATTTAGATTCTCTCCCTACATAAACAATTACCAGCATTACTAAAATCAACCTAAGTCCTAGCCTTAAATCATATTATAATCTCACTGAACATTTAAACAGCACTAATGCTTTTATCACTCATTTCTTCTCTGTATAACAGCATTAGATATAGCTCTGCTTTCTTTGTATTATCCCTTTTGCAATTACTGACATTAATATTTAAGTCTTTCCTTTTGAATGGATATTTTTCTCCCAGATCCAAGTAAAATTAAAAGGAGCTAAATTTAGCTAGGCCTCATTGAGTTAAGAAAGTATGCATTCCCCATTGTTTCAAGTAGACTTTGTTTTGATTGTTTTTGTTTTCTTTATTGGTTATTGTGATTGTTTGTTTGCTGGGTTTCTTTCTGTTTATTTCTGTTAATAAAAAAAGAATTTAAAAAGCAGAATGAATTGATCAAATTACTAAATGTGAGAAGTAGTAGAATTCAATATTCATGTACACAGTAGAAATAAGAGGTAAGCCCAAAAGGATAAAAGTTAATTTTTAAAAATCAGTCTTTGAATTGTTCACAGAGAGTTAATAGTTGAATGGTACAGTCATTGCAGAGCAGTTTTCCAGTAGTATTGACGCTCGTAGCTGAATAGCTGGTTTAGTTTTAGTCTTTAGTTTTGAAACTGGTTGAGATTCTGTAGTTCTCATTGCTTTTCATTATGATTTAATTCCAGCATTCATTGAAAGAGTGTATCCTTTTGTTGTCCGACTTCATTTTGGCTGATTTACATCACTGAGTCACAGAGGTCTGCATCACAGAAAAGGGCCTTTTGGACCATCAAGTCTGGGTGGCACAGTGGTTAGCACCACTGCCTCACCCGGGTTCAATTCCCGACTCAGGCAACTGACTGTGTGGAGTTTGCACATTCTCCCCGTGTCTGCGTTGGTTTCCTCCAGGATCTCCAGTTTCCTCCCACAGTCCAAAGATGTGCAGGTCAGGTGAATTGGCCATGCTAAATTGCCCATAGTGTTAGGTAAAGGGGTAAATGTAGGGCAATTGGTGGGTTGCGCTTCGGCGGGTCGGTGTGGACTTGTTGGGCCGAAGGGCCTGTTTCCACACTATAAGTAATCTAATCTAACTCTGCTTCAGTCAAAAATAAGCAACCTAACTACTCTAATCCCATTTTCCAGCACTTGGCCAATAGATACCTCACAAGTACACAAATATTTCTTAAATGTTAGGAGGGTTTCTGTCTCTACCACCTTGACAAGCAGTGCATTCCAGATTTCCACTAGTGTTGGAATGAAAAAAAATTTCCTCACATCCCCTCTAAATTTCCTGCCCCTTACCTTAAATCGTGGATCACTGATATCTCCAGCAAGTGGAAACGTTCTTTCTTATCTCCCCCATCTAATTTTATTCATCTCAATCACGTGCTTCCTCAATTTCCTCTGCTCCTAGGAAAACAACCCGAGTCTATCCAATCTCTCTTCATAACGAAAACTCTGAATGAGAAGGGTCTTCCTTTACCTGAAGCATAGAGGTAACTAAGGGAAAGTTTGACTGTGACCCTTCACATCACATGCTTTAACTGATACAAGATTGAGGCAAAGAAACATGTCCCATTAGCACACTCCAGCGGAGTTGAAAATTTGATTTTCAATCTTGTTCTTTGCATATTTTTCAAAAGGAAAAACAAAATTTGTTTGCAGTTTGAAATATAATCCACAGAGGTGACTTGCTATTGAACAGGGATCTAGACTGTTTTATTTTGCCTCTTCATACATTTGAAGGGCCATTTTTCAAAATTCCTTTTGCATTGATGGTTGTGACATTGTCTAGTAAGAGAGGCCCGCAGAACACTTAACTTACATCGGAGTCAATTTAGGCTGTATCAGCCTCTCTTAAAAACACATACTGGAATCTCAAACTAAAAGTGTCCATAGTACTTCCAGATTCTGACCATGATCATGAAAAAGTTTAATGCAAGTGATTAGAAAATAGTTTCTTCATAGGGAATATTTCCACATAATTAAATATATACATAATATTGTAGTCACATACAGTCCTGTAATGATATATTGCATAATATGATGCAGTTGATAATAAGTGTAATGAATACAGTTGCCCCATGAAATGTGAGTCTGTGGCTGCCAAGACTTGCCTATTATCTTTCAGTCTTAGTTATTGTTGAAACGTATAACACAAACTAAATCATTTTAATCTGGATTGATTTAACAATTTACTGGGGGGGGGGGGGGGGCACACAGAGCTGCCAGTAATTACCAGAATTACATTCAAATAACGTGACTTGAAGGGAATCTTCTCTGTATTTAGTACATACAGCAAAAAAATTATGTGTAGTCAGGTTGCCTCTTATTTTAAAGACGTTTCATTGTTAATATATAGTTGTACTGCTTCAGTAATTACGGACTTTAATAAGGCTGCACATTACTATCTGATTTGAACATATTTTCTCGGTAACTCATCACATACAGCAGAGTTAACCCAGGCACTGCATCAGGTTTCATACTGTACCTGGTTACTCACATAAGCCCACCTACAGTACAGGTAACTGTTTACCTTATCGCTCAGGTTCTCCGGCTCCTTCTCTGCTTTTCTCCTCCTGGGCTCCGTCATCTCTCGGTGTCTCACTCGCCCGGTAACCGACTTAGCTGCTCACTCTGCCCGTCTCCCAGTATCCCCACTAACCGCCTAGCCCTCTCTCTCTCACACACACACACTCTCCCTGTCCCCGGTAAGCGGTTTACCCCTCACTCGGACCTGCCGGTCTCCCGCTATCTCGGTGTGACCTGTGAAACTCGCAGTAAAACTCCCTGATGGGGGGGGGGGGGGGGGGGCGTGTGGTTGGCGGAGGGGAGCCGGCCGCTGGGCTGGGAGTTGGGGCGGGGCCTTGGTCCAGGCTCGGGCTCGAGCTGACACTGACGCCGCTCTCGTGCTGACTGACGCAGGTCGCCTGGTAACCGCAGCCGGGCTCAGCTCGAGCCGCTGAGCTTGAGGCGGGGGCCGTTTGGCGTGCGCGCTCTCTCTCTCTTTCCCCACTCCCAGCAGCAAACTACAGTAATCAGCATTCATTGATTATCAAACTTTGTACAGAGATGTCTGCGGCAAAGGAGGAAGGGACAACCCAGATGAAGTAATGCCCTTCTCTACCCAACCGAAATGTCACTTCTTATTATTAAGCCAACCGATTTCACAATCACCAGCAGGACTTTTTTTTTGCAGGAGTTCGATCATTGGTAGTTTATTTTGAAGATTAAAATAAACAAAATTGTTTTGCAAAGGCATTTCCATCGTAGTATACTTCTATCGAATTCACCTTGTTTCATAGGATATCCAAACGTGTTCGTGGTTGCAACCATTTGACATTGTATTTTCACGGCTGCAATCAACAATCATCCGCAGTGAAAACTGCAGATTTTATCCTCATAACATTTTGTACTGAAGCCCCGCTCCAGAATTTGACGAGAGACCCAAAGCAATGCAACACTGACAATGTTAGCCTGTTGAGGGCGCTATCTTTAGGATGACACATTAAATAGGTATCACGAAAGTGGCCATGGTACTGTTTGGAGGTGTCAAGTAATAGTGGTTATATTTATTATTTGTCTTCAGATAAACTGATATTGCATTATTTTTTGCAGTCTTGCTGCATGTGAATGAATTGCTACAATTGCCTAGTTAATAATATTAACAAAACTTCAAAAGCACGTTATCTTCTATGAAAGCTGGGACATTAAGATTGTGAAGGGTTCTATAAAGTAAATGTTCGGTATGAAAGATTTAGGAGACTAGGACGCGTTTTTGCAGAAAAACGACACAGACGGAGTGATCTGATGTTAACACAGAAAAACACTGCTGAAACAAAGCAGATCTGGCAGAACTCCTGGAGGGAGAAACAAAATAAACGTTCTAAGTCCAAAATGACTTGAAAGGCGGAAATTAATAGATTTTTGCTATTGTAAAAGAAGGATGGCAAGTGGAACAGAGGAAAGATCGGGGAAATATTAGGAGCAATTCGTGATTTGAATAGGACAAAATGACTGATAATGGTTGTCGAGATTAGATAAAGCACACTCTGAATTGAATATAGATAGAATCTACCTTCCCATCCCACCAACCTCCATATAAATCACATCATCCTCTGCCATTTCTGCCACCTACAGATAGACCCCACCATCAGAGATATATTTCCCTCCCCACCCCTATCCACTTTCTGTAAAGACGGTTCCCTCTGCGATTCCCTGGTCAAGTCCCAGCCTCCACCCCACCATCAACTCAACCTCCCCTCCTGGCACCTTCCCCTGCCACTTCAGGAATTGCAAAACCTGCATCCGCACCTCCCCCCTCGCCTCCATCCAAGGCCCCAAAGGAGCCTTCCACATCCATCAAAGTTTCACCTGCACTTCCACACGCCATTTACTGTATCCGTTGCCCCTGATGTGGTCTCCTCTACATTGGGGAGACAGGACGCCTACTCGCAGAGCGCTTCAGAGAACATCTCCGGGACACCCACACCAACCAACCCCCCCACCCAGTGGCTGAACACTTAACTCTCTCCCATGTTACTTGGTAGGTTCATAACAAAGGGACTAAGGGGGGCAGTACTTGAATGAATGGCAAATTGACTACCGAAATCTATCTTCATAACCAAAATCCCTCATCCTTGAAATCATTCTTGTAAGCTTAATCTGCATGTTCTCCAAAGCCTTATGTCCTTTTTAAAGTGTGGTGCCTTGAACAGCCTCCAGCTGAGGCGAAATTGGTATGTGATACAAGTTCAGCATAATCTCTTTGCTCTTGTAGTCTATACCTCAAATAATAAAGCAAGAAAGCCATATGCTTTATAAACTGCTTTCAATCTGTTCCACCAGTTTTAATGACTTATATTCGATTCAATTTGATTGTATTGTCACATGCACTGAGATACAGTGAAAAGTATTGTTTTGCAATGCATCCAGGCAAATAATACCATACATAAGTACCTCAGAGTAATAGAACAGAATGCAGAATTTAGTTTTACAGCTCACGAAAAGGTGCAAAGAGAGATCAACTTTGATATATGAGAAGTTCATTCAAAAGTCTGATAACAGTGGGAAAGAAGCTGTTCTTGAACCTGTTGGTACTTGTTTTCAAACTTTTGTACCTTCTGTCTGATGGAAGAGGGTGGAAGAGAGTATAACCAGTATAATCTGCTTTCCCAAGGCAGAGGGAAATATAGATGAGTCAATGGATGCAAGGCTGGTTTGTACTGGGCATTCATAGCTTTCTACAACCTCTTGTGGCGTTGGGCAGAGCAGTTGCCATACCAAGCTGTGATACGTCCAGGTATGATGCTTTCTATAGTGCATCTATAAAAATTGGTAAGAGTCATTATGGACTTATTGAATTTCCTTAGCCTTCTGAGGAAGTGGAGGCATTCTGGTCTGCTTTCTTAACTGCAGCACTGATGTGGATGAACCAGGACAGATTGTTGATGATCCATACTCCCTGGAACATGAAGGTCTGGAACATGAAGGTCTCGAACATTTCTATCTCAGCACCATTGATACAGATCCCAATCTGTATGCACTCTGCTCTCTAAAGTCGATGACCAGTTCCTTTGTTTTGCTGACATTGATTGAGAGTCTGTTGTTTTTACACCATGCCACAAGGTATGCAAATATGAGAAAGCACATTTAAAAGATTTATACTGACTGATTTACTATCTAAACTGAATATTCAGATTATTCAAATTCAGGCAATTAGATTGAATTATTGTAAAATTTTGTTTAAAGTTACAATGAGTTAATGAAGTGTTTAAATTGGATCTTTAAGTCTGGCTGTAGTGAGTTGTTTCTGAAATACAGGATGTATTTTTTAGAGTAAAAGACCTGTATTTCAGAAGCAATTAATTAATTTCATTAATTTGAAAATGCATATTTTCAAATATGCATTAGCTCTATTGTACAGGGCTATGTATATGTATGGCCCTGTACAATAGGGCTCATGACAGCATGGTTTTGTTATCCAGAAACTCATGCTCAACTAGATCCTTTTGAACTGAAGATGTCTTCAGTTTGAGTTGAAACACAAATTCTTTACCTTGAGATAATTCTTTGTGAAATTCAAGTTCTATGGAATCATTAGTCTCTACATAGAGGTGATACAGAGTCATATGTTTGTTAGCAACTTATATCTCATATACGTTCTCTGGACAAGGACTTAACTACAAAACTGGACAACATGAAAAATTACTTAGAAACAATGCTTCATAATACAAAACTTGAGTATCATTGAACAGAGAAACATGTTCCCAGAGGTTTTCTTGTTACATTTATCAGGACAAACACAAGAATGCTAAATTTCAAACGAACACAACCACTTACACTGCAGGAGAAAGGAAGTGCTGAGTTGACAAGTTGTTTCCGCTTGAGGCATTGCCACAGAGAAAGCAACAGGGAACTATAGGCTGCTTATTGCTTGTGGGTAACTCAAAGGAGGCACATGTCTTGAATACATTCCTTTTGATTGCAGAAAATGGCTCTGTTGTATGAATGCTAATCACTTCCAGAAGGGATATATTTTATGAATTCAACTGATTATCTTTAAATGGTTGTAAGTTTAACTACTATTAAACTTATAATTGTCAGCAATTGCTTCCCAACAATAATTGTCAGCAATTGCTTCCCAACAATGGATTTTTTTTTTAAAAAGTCTTTGATAGAATGTGGACATTGATTTATTGTTCATTCCTTCTTGCCCTTGAAATGAATGGCTTGTTAGACCAATTCAGAAAATAGTTAAGAGTCATCCACATTGCTGTGAGTCTGTTGTCACATGTAGGTCAGACCAGGTAAGGATGGAATATATTCTTCCTCAAAAGAACACCAGTGAATGACAATCAATGATAGTTTCATGGCACTGTTACAGTGACTAGCTTTGAATTCCATACTTTATTAATTCAATTGAAATTTTGCCAACTGGGGGCAGTGGATCCCATGTCCATACAGCATTCATTAGCCTGGTGCTTTGCATTCTGAGTCTAATGCCATTATGACTATTGTTATTGCCTCCTCACACCTAACAGGTGACATTTGTTTTGGAGCCAGTTAAATACAATTAGACAAACAAGTTGATAATATCAAAGAATTATTTGGATGTACAGCCTATAAATGTGACACCACACTAGCGCTGAAATTCAGACATAATATTGCTCAACTGTGTAGTAGGCGGAATGAGTTCTGGGGTTGACAGCAATTATTTGGATGTTTTAAAATCTGAAATTATATAATTATTTTTTAATTTAAGGCAATTAGCTTGATTAAGAAATAATAAATGTTTATGTATACGTGTATTCACTCTGTGGTGATAGGATCCATTGCTGTAATAGATGAAATAGTTCAGTTACTTACATTTAAACAGATATTTCAGGCTCCATATCACTTTATGATATCACAATAACAATTAAGACAGAAGCTGTATTAGTTCGTGTATAGTCACCAATGAATGATCAAACTACCAGTGAATTATATGATTTTTGAGATACTGACCTTAAATTATATTTGCTAAAATATAGTATATGCATAATTGCAAAATGAAAGTAGCTATTTATTAAGTACTCCATTCCTTAAAGAAACTCTTGTAGCAGCTGTTGCGTCACTCAATAAAGAATTAGTGAAGCAGGTGTCAATTAATCTTCCTAGGTTTGTTAGCTCAGTTGGCTGGGATGGCTGGTTTATGATACTACATGATGCCAACAGAATGGGTTTAATTCTTGCACCAGCTGAAGTGTTCCTGAAAGACTTTCCTTCTCAACCTTGTCCATTGCCTGAGGTGTGTGGTGACCCTCAGGTTAAACCATCATCAGCCATCTCTCTCTAATAAGAGTCTGGGACGGTGGTAACTTTATCTTACTGAACTGTAGTATGATTCTATGGATGCTGAGGGACACAGAGATGGTCATGTCTACGACTGAAATCAAATAAATTATTCACATACAGAGATAACTAAATGAGAATTTGTTTAGAGGGAAAGATTTAGGGAAGGGATGTAAAGGAAATGGGTTGTAGAGAGAGATAAGAATTAATTAAAGAAGGAGAAGGCACAAAAGGAAAAAGGCAAGAACCAAGGTTCAAAAGGGCAGGTGAGACAGAGATGATGGGAAGCTTCAGAAAGGTACCACCACCTGGAACAATCCATAACCTGAGAAGAAACCATTTTAAATAAGGCTAGCATGGTTGCAACTAAGATAGTCAACAGTTTACTGGAAATGTGGTTATGGAGGTTTGAGAACCAAGTTTCAAAGCTTGGATGACAGTACAATTATCCACAATAATGGCATGGGACTGATTTCAGAATGGACTCACATTCTAGGGAAAATGAGGAAAGGGGTGGTGATGAATGATCCATTTGTAGGTTTCTGGATAACAGTGGTGAGTGCAGGAATCAAGAACAAGGTAATGTTAGCTGCCAATCAACAGTTCCTCAGTTTGAGGAAAACAGAGCAGTTACAATTGTTGTCTAAAATTTTCCTTGGAAAATCCTAAAAGGCACAGGGATTAACTAGGGTCTTATTCAAGAGGATTCAGGTATGGGATAATGGCACAAGAGGAAAAAAGGGAAGTATTAACAGCCTGGGAAAAGGTTAGAAAGCCATAATAGCTGAGTGAGGTTAAATAAGGGTGGATGTGAATGAGTGAGAGCAAAGAGATGGTTAGAAGAGCCTGTGATAGAACAAAGGAGATAGGCTTAATGAGTTGGGAATCAAAATACAAACACAACTGGATGCAGTGGGAATTAAAGTAACAATAGCAATGGTAAAGATTGGGAGAAATAAGTCCCTGTTATTCATTAATGGACTCTGATCTTCACTGGCATGGCCAAATTTAAATGCCCATTTCTAATTGGCAATGGGAAGGTGGAGATTCACTTTTTTTCTTGGCCTGTAGGTACATCACAGTCCTGTTAGGATGGTAATTCCAGGGTTTTAAACCAGCAACAGTGAACAAATAGTTATACAAAGTGGAATATTCCCTGTTACTGAACAATGTGAACTATGGCAAGAAAGTTGGGAAAATAGGTGAGATGACCAGTGACATTGAGAGCAAGAGAATTCCATTTTCTAACCAAAGTCATACAATCATACAGCATGGACACAGACCCTATGCCAACTAAATTTCCCCAACTAAACTAGTCCCACTTAGTCCATATCCCTCTAAATCTTTCCTATTCATGGACCTGTGAAACGTCTTTTAAAAGTTGCTCCTCAGGTCTCTTTTCAATTTTTCTCTTCCCACCTTTCATCTATGCCCTCTAGTTTTGATGTCCCCTCCCCTGGGGAAAAGACCTTAGCTATTCAACTTATCAATGCCCTTCATGATTTTATAAACCTCTCAACCTCTTATGGTCCAGTGAAAGAAGTCCCAACCCATCCAGCCTCTCCTTATAACCCAAACCCTCCGTCCTGAACGGCCAACAAGATTTGTGCGAGTAATGGTCTAAGGCATATTTGCATACACTAACATCTCATTTTACTGTATTTAGCCTAATTAATATACAGTTTTGAATTCTACCACATATAAAATGGTGTCGACTCCCAAGTTGAGAGTCAGAATGCTTACCTGGTTACTTTGGCTCACCAGTTACTCCGCTGACCTTCCAGCTTGGGCACTGGGTATCAACATCCCAGGACATATTCCAGTGGCTATTCCCTGAGCATCTGACAACATCCACCTCAGTGCATCCACATGGCACATCACTGACCCATTTACAAGATGGTTCCATAATTTAGAGCATATTTCACTTTAGAGCACACTGGCACCTTCCATTAAATGTTGCACCCAGAACACTTTTCTCAAAATGTGACCAGGCTGCACTTCAGGATTCCTCACTTGCTTTCTAGTGCTCACTTTCTTTGTACCTGCTTGAATGCTCACAGTAACCTTGACTTGGCTCCTCTTCTTTGTGCTTTCCCCCCTCAATCAGAGCTTAAATGTTCGCGGTGTTTGTGACATTGTTTACGACTCACTGTATATATGCATTGCTGGCTGAACCAGCATTTATTGCTGATCTCTAGTTGTCCTTGAGAAGATGGTGGTAAGCTACCTTCTTTAACTGATGAAGTCCATGTGCTCTAGGTAGACCAACAATGCCACTAAGGAGGGAATTCCAGGATTTTGACCCAGCGACAGTGAAGGAACTGTGATATATTTTCAAGTCAGGATGACCTTGTCTTTTACTGCTGACATAAAATCAGGCTGCTTGTCATGGTTGTTAACAGTGTGCATTCAAGTGGTGGGCATGTTGGTGTATATCACCCTACTGTGTCAATCTCACACCTGCACCCTGTGCTAGCAGTTGATGTGGCAAATATTCCAATGTGCATGAACCAAATGGCCATGTCTCAAAGCCTAAGGGGTGTAGTCCTCAGTGAAGTCAAGTGGGAGACACTTCAGTCCCAATACGGTAAGTTGAAGGTAGTCTCCAAAATCAGTCCTGGAACTTGAGCACAGTCAGCTGCTTGGTTTGGTCAAAACTCGGGTTCACACATTTACCATACAGTGAGTAGGCCATGTTCAGCTCTGAGTCAAGTGCAATGAGTGCAGGAAGTCAAGTGAAATCAGTCATGAAACTGCATAGAGATCAATCGTCTAGTCAATCATCATCCAAGGCTATGCATTCAAACATCTTACAGTCAAACCTTTGGTGGGGGGGTCCATTCACGAAGTCGAAGGGGAGGTATTATCAGGAGACACTGCTGCTGGAGGGAAGCTAGGAGATTCCAGATGCTGATGTAAGTCTGCACATTTGCATGTGTCAAAATATCCTGTTGAGGCTTGACACTATACAGTGTTCACTTCAATTGTCACTGGAAGATTGCTGGAGGGCATTGTGAGCATTAGAGACAGCACGCAGAGGAGATATCAATTATGAAAAGGGGGAAATCAATATGTCGGGAGGGGGCGGCAGGGAGAAAATACTGTATGGAAGGAAAAGGGTTAATGCAGGAGGGAGAATCAAAAGATCTTTCAATTGATGGGGGGTGGGGGGAGCAGTGCACTATTATCTATCTGCCTGGGATTAGAGGGTACAGGGGGGTCATGAAGAGTTAGATACTTGGGTTAAATGGGAACAAGGGGCAGTTCAAAATGGTGTTACGAGTGTAAATTCATTAGATGCAGGAGCAGAAGAATGTCATTTGGCCCAACAAGTCTGCTGTACCATTCAATGAGATCATGGCATATTTGATAATCTTCAAATTGACTTTGTAAGTTCTAGGTCGAATAATTTAAACTCAAATCCAAATATTAATTTGTTCATTTGTGACTTTAACCAATAAGTGAACAGGAGACAATCTAGTGCAGTCACTCAGGAAAGTTTATATAAGTTATAAGTAGTACCTATATCAGCAGGGCAGGGACATTACTGACGTAATGACTGGAATGAGGTTGGTCAGCTGGGTCTTGTTGAGTACAGAGTGTTCTGGTATAACATGCATTTCATCAACCCAAATTGGCTATAACACAATTGACAAATTGTGGACATTGTCTGGATAATGTGAACTTCCTACGGAACAGCTATAGTGATCTTCCATAGTGCGATTTTCTATAGCAGGTTTCCATAGAGCAATTTTCTACAGAACGGGTTTGCAGAGGAACGCAACTGTTGCATTATAGCAGAACGACCTACATGAGAGCCCTGCCTGACCAGCTGTGCTTTTCCAGCTAATCTTGACTCTGACCTCCAGCATCTGCAGTACTCACTTTCCTCCTGACTGGGGTTGTTAAACTGGGCCAGTCAGAAATCCCTGGTTGACAGATACAACCAGGAGTCTCGGAGAGTCTCCTTACTCTAGGTAGTGGCACTGAGGTAGCTGGTCAGAGTCCATGCGCTGTGCTCATGTATATACAGAGTGATTTGGTGATGAGATACCTGCTTCTGTGCAGTTATTTCAATGGGCGTACTTTAACACTTAATTTCTGTTTCAGTTGAGGGTGCAAGTCAACATTTGGTCTCTGGTCTCTCTCCAATATACCTTGAGGGCTTTCAATTGCTCCAATTGGACAGCAGGATAATTTCATTTTCAAACTTCTTGTGACCTTCGTAGCCAGTAGCTGTTGTTTATTAACTGTTTCCAAGCCACAACCCACATCATTATCAATTACATCATTACATTCTGATAGGCTTAGATCAGGTGAGATTGTTGCAAATTGGTTTAAATTCAGAGGAAGATTCGCATTGAAATGTTAACCTTGTTTCTGTCCTTACTGATGCTGTTATACCAGTTGCGTTTCTCCAGCACCTTCTGTTTTTATTTCAACTTTCCAGCATCTGCAGTATTTTGCTTTTATTAGCACACCTTCTCTGACCAGCTTCAAATGCATTTACATCTTCCTTAAATAACATGACCAATACTGTACATAATAATCCAGATCTGCTGTTACCAGTCTTCTGTAAAACAGAATCAGAAGCATAACCTCCCGACCTGTGTATTCAATTCCCCTCACAATAAGAGCTAACATTCTTTGTGGTTCAGTGGTACTGTCTGATAATCTTTGATCCAAAAGTGGGTTCAAGTCCTATAGGCTCCAGAAATATGTAATAACACTTTGATAGGGAAACTATCTCCTTTTCATCCCTTCATCCAAGCCATATAAAATTGGAGAATGTTCTTGATCCTTGGATTATACCATTCATTCCAGCTTGACACCAGAAAAAGACCCATTTATATCTATTCTCTGCTTCTTTAGCTCAACAATCTCCCATCTATGCCAACACATCACTCCCTACACCATGAGGCCTTATTATCCACAATAAGCTTTGATGTGACATCTTATCAAATGCCTTAATAAGCTATTCTAAAAGGTAACAATTTAAAACTACAATTCAGCATTTAAATTGTGTGAACAGATCTTAAGAATTTTCTACTGCTGTTGCTCGGGTCTTTGTGATTCAGCTATAATTTCCTTCCCACTCAGATCCTCCAACTGTAATTAACAGGTTTAAGCACAGTAGGCTGCATTTTTCTGTAATTTTTGGGCATTCAGTCCAAATCTCCGAGTATAGAGTCCCCACCCTTTTAGAAATGTGACTGGAAGAGCCATTCATAGAGTCTCCAGAGTTTCCAGATGCCGGTGTAAGTCTGCACATTTGCACATGTCAAAATATCCTGTTGAGTTTGGACACTATACAGTGCTCACTTTAGTTGTCACTGGAAGATTGGGCTATGAGTTGATCACATCATAGGATACTGTAATTCTATTAAACAAGAAAAATCTGATGAAAGCTATGCATCAGTTGTATCACTTGCAAAGAATGAGGAAATACTGTCTAATACAAATCATGACATCCCGTGCATTTACAAAATAATAGACAATTATCTATAGGGAGTAACTTGATACCATATGCTTTATACTTAAGGTATTGCACAAGCGAGTCAGAAGTCGAAAGGCCAGATTTTATCTTCGCAAACTATGAAATTCAATTTAATACATCCAAGAGTTGAAGGTTGACACCAGAAAAGTAATAATGAAAACTGCTGGATAAGTATATTCAAAAAAATTAATTCATAAATGTCCTTTGGAAAAAAAACCTGCCCTCCCCATTTGAACTGTTCTTGTGACTGCTGTGTCACATCACACGTTGATATTTAATGTCCTGTGGGAATGATCAGATGGGTAATAAATGTTGTCATTTAAACACTGCTTGCATGACAAACAGAAATGAAACAGGCACATTTGGACCAATTTCTTCCAGTTTAAAGCTAATAATTTATGATAAAGACTGCCATCTAGTGAAAGTGCGTGTCATTGATGCATTTTAAAGCACAACAGGTAGATTGCTGACTCATAAGAATTGGGTAACAGAAGCTGGAATTGTATGCCCTCCCCAAACCCCTGTGAAAAAGAAGGCTATAAAATCAGGGCGATGTGGCATGGACTGCCATGACTATTGCCTACTTGCCTCAGTTAGGATTTTACCAAGTGGTGTCAAAGGCTACAAGTGTCCCTGAGCAAATTAATTAATTTAGGGCACCTTTCCAGCCACTGCCAGTTTTTCACATGTGGCAGGAATGTCCCACACCATGTGGATAACTGAGGAGATGTAGCTGCCCTTGTTTGTTTCCATCTCCTCACCCTGGCTTCCCACTCTCTGCCACCAATCACTCTACTTGCTGGGTCCTGTTATCTGGCCTCCATTGCATACTGACAACAATCCCAGTAAAGACCACCATTCCCGGTGCTGCTGTTGGTATTGGATAGCCACATACATCTGAAGAACAGTCACATCAGACTTAAAATGTTGACTGTTTCTCTCTCCACAGATGCTGCCAGGCCTGCTGAGTTTTTCTAGCATTTTCTGTGTTAACTTCCTTCCACATGTGAGGGAAGTCACTGCTTGACAACAGTAAAATCCAATATAGTTTCCTTGGCTGAAGGGGAGTGGTCATTCCTAACTTTTCAGCAATGCCACTACTTGCTGAAATATTTCTAGCAATAGGCTTGGCCCCAAAACCAGAAAGGCATAAAAAAGCCTTTATGTTTTTCTGATACACAGGGACAAGTGCCAATAATAGAAGGTGCTGAATAATGATTATTTTCTGCTTTTTGTGATATGACTTTTCAGTTAATTTCATATGTTCCTGCAGACAAAATGTGTTTAAAGACACACTTTGCCTGTCAAAGGGAGATAGAACACAAAATTTGCACTAAATAAAGGGATTGGAATTTTAGTGCATGAGTTAGTTTTTGCTGTGTCAATGATAGAAGTGAACTAGCAAAGCAGTGTGCTGACAGTCTTGACATTTCTGCTAATTTGAATAATTATGCATGAGTGTCAATGCAACTTTGTCTTCATACAGGGAGCAAGCTCAATGGGGCAAACAGAAATTATGTCCAATGGACACAAACCAAAGAGCTATATATATAGTGTCAGTCTGGAACATGGCTTGAGAAACACCATTATTAATGAGGAATAAATTTAAAGAAAACAAATTCAGAGATACAAAACAGGTATTGTCACCACCTTACTGAATAGTACACGATTCTGTGTTTGAGACACAGTTAAATGGATGTGTGGCTGAATGAAGTAAGTACTGGGTGTGTTACCCAAATTGAGATTTCAAGGAACATTTTTGGAATATTCCAGAGTAACAGATGGTTCCTAGGCTGAATGCTGTGCACATAATACTTCAGAACAGGTGCAGACTTTAAGTAACCTGTCAAGGATAAAATACCCAACATTGCTATGTACCTTATGGTGACCAAAGATTATTTGCTGCAATGTATTACCTGCTCCTTGATTGTACTAATTTTTCATTACATTGAGATTACTTTTTAAATTCAAAGCATTTCCATGCCTCAGGTGAGGATATCTTAAAGGTATAAGGTAGAAATGAATCCATGCTACTTTTTTTAATGTTGCTGTATTTAATGGTGCCATCATTAGAAAATTCCTTCAGCAAACAAACATCGTTGGTAAATGTCTCCACAAAGCAGAACAGAACATAATTACCCTGGTCCACCTCAACCTCTCCCTTGGCCTCGGCCACTGACTGCATCTCTCTTTTTTGATTTGACTTTGGGCAAAACGTCAACAAGCAATATGTCCAATGATAATCTGTCTGGCAGAACAAAGTAGGAATGTTACAAGAATTACAATTTTAAAAAAAATCAAATGCGTGATGGAGCTACATAATGACACCCAAGTTGATGTGTCGGCTGTATGTCACTGTCAATGTGCATGTGCACTGAATTTCTGATGATTTAGTAAAACTAGATATCTCCAACAACACATGAATAGTCTACAAAAAGGCACACCTGGACAAATACAAGTGCCAAAGGCACATCTGCAATAATATGCCCTATTGTTTTGGGAATCCATATACAGTATTAATGGTGTGACTTTGCTTATATGCAATCAAAATTAGCTCATGTACAGGCACAGCATCCAATGAAGAAACATCTCTAAAATCCTTGCTGTCATGTAACTTCTTTAGGATGAAAGGAATTTCAATTTTATCAGAATTTGAATATCACAATCTAGATCCACTGATTAGATTACAAAACAAAATTCACTTCAACAAATGGAACAAATAGACCTTACTGCCTCTAAAAGAAATCTTTTAACAATTTTAAGCATAGCAAGAAGGTTTTTTTTCATTATTAACTAGGAGAAAGTGAGGATTGCAGATGCTGGAGTACCAAAGTTGAAAAATGTGGTGCTGGAAAAACACAGCAGGCCAGGCAGCATCGGAGGAACAGGAGAATCGATGTTTCGGGCATAAGCCCTTCTTCAGGGAGAAGGGCTTATGCCCAAAACGTCGATTCTCCTGCTCATCGGATGCTGCCTGGCCTGCTGTGTTTTTCCAGCACCACATTTTTCAACTTTTTTTTATTATTGTCTACAAGCTGCTACTGGTTTCTGCACACTGACTTTGTGGGGAACTGCTTCCTGCTGCGAGTAAATAATAACATTTTAAATTAATACTGTTTGGCAATATTTATCCAAGTCATCCAAACTTAGTTAATACCTGGGGCTGCAGACAACAGAATTCCAGCACCATCAGCAGCCAAAATCATAAGACCATAAGATATTGAAGCAGCCAGTGTGACCAGGATTCAATGAGGTCATGGTTGATCCGACAATTGTCAATGCCACTGTCCTGCCTTTTTCCCATAACTCTTGATTGTCTTACAAATTAAAAAATTGTCTATCTCAGCCTTCAATGTAGTTAACGAGCAAACTTTGAAATCGCTGTGTGGTAAAGTATTCCATACATTTACGATAAATGCACTCGGTTACCCACTCACTTAACCTAATTACAGTATGATCCTTCTGCAAACTTCTTTGTCACCCTCACCACTTTGCACCTATTTTTGTGCCAGCTGCAAACTTGGCTATAGCACATTGATTTTCCTCATGCAAGTGATTAACATATATTATAAATTAACAGATCTACCAATATGAACTTCAAAGCCTCCGTTATAGGCGAGTCTGTCAGAAACGTTGTAACAAGATTGAACCATGCAGCCAGAAAATGTAGGTTTACGGATATATATTAAAGGCCAATACAGCAAGTCATCTAGAATTCTGCTTACTCTGAAACACAGAAGGCACCAGTCAGAATAGACAAGCTCGGGATGACAACAGTGCTCGAAGACATGAAGCCACAAGCAAGCAGATTCCGGTAACTGTCAAACAGCTAGCCTTCAGTTCTGCCAAGAAATAGGCAACAGGTTTTATAATGAAAAAGCAATGAAAGAATATACAAAGAGAGAGAAAGATGTGCAGAAGCTGTGAACGATCAAATCAATTCACAGATTGAAGGAGATGTTCCACATGTGGATCTATCTGCAGCGCTTGTGGAAATTACAAACACAGGGAACAGATGTGCAGAGCAATGGAAGAAGGAAAATGCTTCAGTCTTAAGGGAGTTCTCAAATGGTGCTGAATGTTGTACAATCATCAGCGAACACCCCACTTCTGACCTTATGATGGAGCAAAGGTCTTTGACGAAGCAGCTGAGGATGATTGGATCTAGGTCAGACCCCTGAGGAACTTCTGTGGAGATGTCCTGGAGCTGAGATGACTGTCATCCAGCAACCATATCCATCTTCCAATGTAGCAAGTATGACTCCAATCAGTGGAGACCTTTCCCCCCCGATTGACTCCAGTTTTGGCAAGGCTCCTTGAGGCTACAGTTGGTCAAATGCGGCTTTGATGTCAAAGGCTATCATTCTCACCTCACCTCTGGAATTAAACTGTTTTGTCCGTGTTTGAACTAAGACTGTAGTGAGTTCAGGAACTGAGTGGCCCTGATGGAACACAAACTGAGAGTTAATGTCAACAAACATGCTTAATCCACCAGTGTAGTTAAAAGTGCATAAGTCGGATCCAATCGAGAAAACTTAGAGCCCCCCAGAAAATATTGTTGCTAAAGCTTAAATCCTAATGTCAAACATAATTCAGACTGAAATTGATAAACATCCAACTTCAACCTACACTAGAGCTGGAAAACCAGAAAATACTATCTTGTGGGACACATTAGCAACCGAAAGCAGGTCTCCTAAAACACCAGCTGCAACTTGTACAGCATTGCCTGTGAAACTTGCCAACTTACCACTGAGAATAGTGAATGCCAAATCCAAATGATGGAGGAACAACATCTTAACAGCTAAACAATGAATAATATTTTTAGAAGAGAACACACTCTAAAAGACAAAAAGGGCTATTTCCAAAATATAAATAGAAGTCAACTGCTCATCTTCTTTGATATATTAATGTCTAGAACAATGAAAGTGATGGAGGCATTATGTTTTAAAGAGAAAAAAAAGGTGTCACATATCATTATATTGTCTGCAACTAGTTAGAACTAATTAGCCAGGAGCCAATTGTATATGTCAGTGTTTTAGTGGGGCAATATTCACAGATGTACTGTACAGTTGGATTGTTTGTAACATGACATTGGTCTAAAGAAGTTCCCAGCCAGGCAGCATGTCATATTTGAACTAAAGAAACAGCTTTCTGCCTTCCAATTTGAAAGTGAGATTATTTGCAACATTTGATAACCAGAAGACATAAATGTTCTGTTATGTAGATAGTGGATCATTTAAACTTAAGCAGCACTAACTTCTTTTTAGAACTTTTGGAACAGATACAATTTCCTGCCTGCCAAACATAGAAAAAAGGTGACACTATAAAAAGCCAGCAAAGAAAGAAAATTGCTGAAATGAAGAAAAATCTTTAAATGTCAGCATTCTGAACAAAACCAAATTACACTGTAATGCAAAGATTTCATCGTATCAGTGACTTGCATGCCAATTTAGATGACTAGTCTAAGTTATCCAACAACAACCAAAATACTGACAGCCTGAAACTGAACCTGACATGATTAAACAATTTGTGGCCTTGCCTTTGTAATGTAGAACTGCAGGTGTGCCCCACATTCCATCACTTATATTGGAGAACACGTGTAGCTTATCAGGAAATATCTAAATATATTGGTAGTTACTTGATGAGATGTCAGCAAATATTGAGTTCCAAAGTCCTTAAATCCTTCAGGGTGAAGGCACAACCCATCCACAGGAGCGGTTTTAGCAGGTGTGGCTATAACTTTTGATTTTGTAGCTCCTTCTTTGAGGCATAAAGCTTCCAGCTCTGGAAGCCAACAGATCTGTTGCTTCAATTCATCACCAATGAGTTGGTGGGATTCATATTCTACTGAAGGTGCTCTAGAGCCAGTATTGGAGCCAGTTTTTGGGGCATTACTGGAGCCAGGCAAAATATAACTCCAAAATAGGGCCTAAATGAATTATTACAGAGTGGCTGGGACTACATCAGTTCCAGCTCACCCTTGGGAAAGCTCCCAGAGACAGGAATGCTTTGGGAGCCACGCCAGCATAGGTACTGCTATTTCCTTGGCCCTGTGCCTCTAATCCCATCTCCTTAGGGCAGGAAAGTTCAGGCATATTTACTGATAGGAGAATTATAATAATCAGTGAAATGCAAGGGTTCCACCTGTTTGACAACTATTTGCCTCAATAACTTACTATGTTTTATCTATGTTGCAACATCAATGGAATAAGAGATGAGGGAGGAGACACTGCAGTCCACAAAGAAAGAAAGGCACTTTGGAGGTCCACCTTCTCATGACCAATGCACATGTTCCCTCATTATTTCAGCCAGGGAATCCTCCGATGACCAATGGCCTGGCCTACTTCTCTCTTAACCATGGGCAGAGCTGTCAGTGTGTGTGGAACTTATCAGTGTACAAAGTGACAGTGTGCGTACGTTTGGTGCCACCAACATGTCATCTTCAGCATTGCTGGGATCCAGGAAGTAATCTTACTGGTGGTCCCCCGATGCCTCAATACTCTCAACAGGAAGGTGAAGGACATGTCCTCTGAGGGAAAAGAACTAGTTCTTGGGAGGATGGGTGCACCTGTTAGATATGAGAGGTGGAAGGTACTGTGGACAATGATTCGTAGTGGTGTTAAATAATTGGATGTTCGGACAATGATGTTTCTGCTTTACCATAGGGTTAGACCTCTTTTTTTCCTGTGAGGACAAGGATTCTTTCATCAGAGGGGCTAAGGACACAGATATTCAGCAATTTCCACTCACTCAGTCACATTGCCCTTGTATGGACTGTAAAGACCTGTAATGACAGAAAGGAGGCAAATGAGTAAGGTGCAAGTGGGTGGCATAATTCTTAGGGCTGGTGTATGTGGGGGAAAGGTGTTGAAGTATTCCAAAAAAATGAGGAGGCAATACATAGGAGATACAAGAGTTGTGTTGTAGGAGCATAGGGGGAGGGAGCAAGAGCGAGTGAGTGAAGTTGTTGCATGCAATAGAGGGATATCAAATCATGAGCCTTGATGGGAGGTGGATAGAGTGATTATTAGGTAACAGAGATCAGAGTATGACACTTACCCTGGTGGAGAAGGCCATTCTCCTTCTTCTTGCACTGCAACCCACTCCTTCTCCCCCTGGATATGACACTAACCTGGAGCGTGATCTACCAACAGGATGACACTGGTTTGGTGATGTGGCCTCTTCTGCTGGTCCTCCAGGAAGGGGTCCCCTGTCCTCTCAACAACCCCACCTACAATTCCTCTCTGATACGCATGCTGTCAGCCTCCATTCTTTGATATCTCTCCTGAATCCATCCAGTGGTGAGTTGCTCCAGGAGTAGTGTGTGGTAAAATGGCATAGAAATAATACATGATACTCACCATGAGAGTACACAACTTAGCGGGATGAGTTTGGTAAGATATGACAAAAAACCCATTTGGCCCCATGGTGAGAATCACTCCATCAAAACCGACATAACTTGTACTTAAAGATTCAGCTCCATGTTCTAAAGCCAACCTGAGAACAAGGTATCCTAGACCTGGTATTGTGAAGGACTAACTAATCATCTCAGAGAGAAGGTGCCCTTAGATAACAGAAGATTGGAAAGAACATGTAAAGACAGCAAAGAATGATGAAAAAAGTTAATAAGGAGGGGAGATCAGAGTGGAGCACCGAAAAGGCTCTTCAGCCTATCATGGCTGTACCTGTCAAAAACAACCACCCAACATTGGCATACTTGGATTTCTTTGACAAAGTAGCATGTATAGTGAACAAAGGGCATTTTACTTAGGTTTGCAGAAGATAGCTAATAAAGTGTCACATCAACGATTATTGTGGAAAATAAAAGCTCAAGGTATTAAGTTACACTATTTGTATAGATAGAAGATTGGCCAGCTAATAGGAAGCAGAGAGTAGGATAAATGGGTGTTTGTCAGGGTGGCATGATGGAACAAGTGTTGTATTATAAGGATCAGGGCTGGGACTTCAACTATTTACAATTTATCCAAACTGACTTTATCGAAGGGATGGAAGGTATAGTTGCCAAATTTGCTTATCATGTAAAGACAGGTTGTAAAAAAGACATAAGTACACTTCAAAAGAATATAGATAGGTTAAGGGAATGAGCAAAGATTAGACAAATGGAGTATAACGTGAAAAACTGTGAAATGGTCCATTTTAGACAGGCAGTAGGCTGGAAGAATACAACAAACCAGGCAGCATCAGGAGGTGCAGAGGTAGACATTTCGGGTGTAACCCTTCTTTTTGGCACCTCCTGATGCTGCCTGCCTTGCTGAGTTCTTCCAACCTCCTGCCTGTCTACTTTGGATTCCAGCATCTGCACTTTCTTTGTCTCTAAATTGTCCATTTTCGCAGTTGTGAGATGGAAACATCTGGGTGTCCTAGTGCATGAATTTCAAAAGGATAGGATGCAGATACAGTAAGCATTCAGAGATCTTATCATTTATAGCAATAGAAATTGAGTACAGAATTAAGGGGGTTATGCTTCAGTTATACAGGGCACTGATGAAACCCAACCTGGAATATTGTATACTATATGGGTCACCTTATTTAAGGAAAGATAGAAGTGAACTGGAAGCTATTTGGAAAAGGTTTACCAGAACAATATCTCAAATGGGTGTGTTGTCTTATGAGGAAAGGTTGGACAGGCTAGGCCCATATCCACTGGGATTTAGAACAATAAGAGACATATAGGATCCCGAGGGGTCTTGACAGGTAGGATAGATGTGACAAGGATGTTTAGTCTGATAGGAGTACCTAGAATCAGGGATTGTACATTTATAGCAGTTATGAGGCAAAATGTTTTCTCTGAGAGGGTTATCATCTTTGGAACTCCCTTCCTAAAAAGGTGGTGGAAGCAGAATCCCTGAATATTTTTAAAGCAGAGCTGAATAGATTTTTGTTAAGCAAGGGACTGGAAGGTTATAACGAGTAGGCAGGAATGTGTGTTTGAAGTTAAGATCAGATCAGATTTTATTAAATGCACTCCTGAGGGCCTGAATGGCCTGCCACTGTTTCATGTTTGTATGCACAACAGAGTCATGACTGAGAGGTGGAGAGTTGTGGGACTCTGATATCCCCTATACATACACTTCTGATTTTGGATTAAAGGTATTAATATACTAATCTTCACAATCATCTGGCTGTATCCTGAGAATGAAGCATCTGGCAGCTAATGATTGGCTCGTACTAATAAGCATGCAACAACATTGCTGCGGCAACAAATTCTGATTTGAGTAACATCTAGAAGGGGAAGATCAGATAGGAAGGCGAAAGGGGCTCCCATTTTATATGAAGACCTACAAGAATATTCTTAAACAGTCTTTCCAGCAAAAACAAGTGAACAACATCACCAGAAAGCAAAGTGTTAGTAGGCTACTCTTCACCATGGCTTTTAGTCAAAGATTGTTTTTTTTAACAGATGTTTCAACATGCTGATGACACCATTGGATTCAGAACTAGGATGTAGCAGCAGATGGAGGGACAAGCAGAATTCTCTTAAAATGGATAGTTCTCACAAGGTATAAGGCAACATCAATTGCACCTTTGCAATTTCAAACATGAGCGAGAAATTGCACTGTGCTCATTAGCAGAATGGATAACAGTCCTGAATTCTGAAATGGTGCTCTCACAGGTATACATGTTTTCCAGGCTGCAGAGAAACATATAAATCCCAAGAGAAGCATAGCTTCTTCATCTTTTCCGATGTAACAGAATCTTTAGCTCCTGAGAGATATCAGCTACCTGTTTGAAATAAGACTTGTGTCATGAGTATACATCTCTGACAAGTCACAGCAAGCAAAATTAAATGAGGCATTTTGAGAGATTAAACTTTTGACATTCAATTACATCAAATAACTAAACATTAGTTCTGAGATTTAAAGTCAACATGTTTCAAAGGTGTGATCCTAGATGAGCACTGAAACAACCTGACAGAGAAGAATACTCCACAGAAACACAATAAGCAGAACAGCATTTTGAAGGAAGCAACCTTGTTACAAAAAATATTTCCTTTGAGATCTACACAACCACCTGGAATAGTCATGATGTCACAAAGCTATTTGTTTATTTTAATGCCATTTTAATTTCTGTTTATAAAATATTCCTGTTCTTGTTGCGTTCTTATAAGGGCAGCAATTTAAAGTGTGCCTGTACTCTTTGCTTTGATAAGCTTTGCGGAGTAACAGTGAATAAAATAGCACAAAAACAGTGCACAAAACACAGGAATTCTGAAATAAGAACAAAATGTGCTGGCAATACTCAGGTAAGAGAAACAGAGTTAACATTTCATCTTTCATCAGAACTTGAATATTTCAAGAACTTAGTATGTTTATTATTGAACAATGTTGACTGTGGCAGAGAAATTGAGACGACCAATATCATGTTGACAGTTCTCAATGAACAGGTCGAGTGCAGGTAGAAGGCCAGAGAGAGGGGTCCAGGTGGAAGGAGAGTGATGGTGCTGGGAGAACAGGTCTGTGGGGTATGGAGAGGACTTTTGTCTAAAGAAATGGGCATGGAGGCAAAGACGACGGAAGAAGAGTTCAATGTTGTGCTGTTCCCGAAATTCATTAAGATGGGGATGCAGAGGGATAAAGTGAAACTTTTGCTGAGTACAGAACATTCAGCATCGGAGAGTGGACAGTTGGGAGGGATGGTGAATACTTGACAGGTGGTGGAGTTGGGGGAAGGGATGGAGTCAGAGGGTCATGGGAGAGGAAGGTTCCAGAGTATGATAGGTACCTCTGAGTTGTTGCATCTTGTGGTCCTTGATGCCTGAAAGGAAAAGAAAAAGTTTCTTGTTATGAGCCGGAGGATGAAGTGGAACTGTGGAATGGTGCAGCCCTGAGCCAGCGTGATGCAATGCTTTGGAGAAAGAGGTTGAGAGTGTGTATGTGATGCTGCAAGGCACTGAGTATGGATCTCAGGATGCGGAGAGAGCAGTTGTCTTTCAAACATGGAACATCTCAGAGATACCTGTGATCCTGGATGGATTCAAAGCATGAAGGATGAAATTTGAGTTGGTATTATACCAAGCTATCCTAACCCCATTTAGCTGTACTTGATTTTCTTTAACAACACAACAGCAGAATATTACCCAAAAGAAAATAAACTAAAATTATCCAAATGTAGAAGACAGTTAGAAATATCTCTAAACACACAGCAAAACATACAGACTTCCTACCACACAGACCCTTTCATCCATCTCCAATAATCCCCCTCCACTTGGACCATTTCCGCTGGCCTTTAGCTTTTAAATTCTTCTCACACTTTAATCAATTCTACATTTTCTAATTTTCTGGCCCTAATTGCTCCCTCTTCACTATCGGCATGCAATCCCTCTACACATCCATCTCCCATCAAGATGTTCTGAAGGCTCTCTGATTCTTTCCCAATTGGAAGACTGAAGAGTCCCCACGCACCACCATCCTCCTTTGCCTCACTGAGCTTGTTTTAATTTTAAACAACTTCTCCTTTAACTCATCTCATTTTCTTCAAGTCAAAGGCATGGTCACGGGTATCCATATGCGTCTACAGATTAACCATCCTCTGGCTGGAGAAATTACTTCTCATTTCACCTTTAAAAAGTCATCTCTTCATTCTGAGGCTGTGGTCTCTGGTCCTAGTCACTCCTAATAGTTGAAACATCTTTTCCATGTCCACTCTATCAAGGTCTCTCAGTATTCTGTAAGTTTCAATCAGTCCCCCATCATCCTTATAAACTGCATTGGGTACAGACCCAGGGTTCTCAACCACTCCTTATATGACAAGCCCTTCATCCTCAGGATCATTCTTTTAAACCATGTCTGGGCTTCCTACAATGCCAGCAAATCTTAGATACATGGCCCAAAACTGCTCATAATATTCCAAATGCGGTCAGACTACAGTCTAATGCAGCCTCAGTGGTACATCTCTACTCATTTATTGGTGCCTCTTGAAATAAATGCTAAGATTGCATTTGTCTTCCTATGCACCAACTGAGCCTGCATATTAACCTTAAGAGAATCCTGAACTAGAACTCCGAAGGCCCTTCGTGCTAGAAACCTTTCCCCATTTAGAAAAGTCAATGCCTCTATTTTTCGTATTAAAGTGCATAACTTTACACTTTCCCAAATTGTATTCCATCTGTCACTTGTTTGCCCACTCTTCAAGCCTGTCCAAGCTTGTCCAACTCCTTCTGCATCCTCCCAGCTTCCTTAACACTACCTGTCTCTCCACCTCTCTTTGGATCATCTGAAAACTTTACAACCAAGCCCTCAGGTCCTTTGTTCAGATCATTAATGCATGACATGAATAGGCATGGAACTCCTTCAGGTTGCCATCCTGAAAAAGATTACTTCTCCCAACTTGCTATGCTTTGCCAGTCAGCTAATCCTTTATCCATACCAGTACCTTGCCCCTCGCACTATGGGCTTGTATCTTATTTAGTAGCTTCCTGTGTGGTGGTGTCAAATGCCTTCTAGAAATCTAAATGGATCATGTTCACTGGTTTTCCTTTGTCTAACTTGCTTGTTACCTCCTCAAAGAATTCCTACAGCCATGACCTCCTCTTGATGAAGCCGTGCTAACTCAGTCCTATTTTACTGTGCACTTTCAAGTACTCCACATCTTCTCCTTCCCTCAATTCTTAGCATTCAACAGGGACTTTTCCTTCTGAGAAACCACTGTCCACTCCTCCATCTTACCTAACATTTCCTTATTTCTACATGATACCTTCCCATTCAATTATAGACGGTGTAACACTTAACCATTCATCTCCTCCCTCTTCACTGGCTACTCTATCCCTTCCTCAGGTGGCACCATAACCAGTCGGTAACCTACACACTCTACCCACTTGGCCCTCAACACCCCATCCATCTGGCTGTCTATCCTCCCAGCACGCTAACATTACCCTTTCCTTCAAACTTATGATTTGACAGCAGCTGAATACTGTGAAAAGGGGGCGTGGTTTGCCTTTCTTGCTGCCAACACAAAAATAGAGGGAAAGGCAAGTTGGCAAATGAAATACAATGTGAGAAAATGTGAAGTTGTTCATTTTGGAAGGGAGAACAAAAGAACCATATTACCTGAATGGAGAAAAATTGCATTACAAAGTGACTGGGGGGGATTCTTGTCTTGAAACATAGAAAACTAGCACAGAAGTGCAGCAGGTAACCAGCCTAATGGAATATTAGCCCTTGTTTCAAGAGTAGGGAAGTCCTACTGCAACTGTATAAGGAACTTGTAAGACCACACAATGCAATACCGCATGGAAACAGGCCCTTCAGCCTACCATGTCTATCCCAACCACCAAAAATCCGTCTGGAGTATTGTTAGCAGTTTGACTTCCTTATCTAAGGGAGGCAGTTCAGAAAGGTTCATTAGGTTTTTCCCCAGTATGGAATTTGCCAGTTTGTTCTTATGAGCAAAGGTTAACAGGTTGGGACTCATTGGAATTTAGAAAAATGTGAAATGATCTAATTGATTCTTAAGGGGCTTGATAGGGTATATGTTGAGATGATGTTTTCCCTCATGGGAGAGTCTAGGACCAGAGGACGTAAATCTCAGAATAAAGGGGTATTAATTTAAGATTGAGATGAGGAGGAATTTAATTTTTTCAGATGGCTACGAGTGTTTGGAACTCTTTGATACAGATTGCTGTGGGGGCAGATTTATTATGTGCATTTAAGGTGGAGATAGGCAGTTTCTTGATCAGTAGAGGAATCAATAGTCATGGGGAAAGGGCAGGAAAGTGGATGTGAGGAAGGTCACATCATCTCTGATTCTCTTGAATAGTGAGCAGGCTTTCGGGGCCAATTGGCCTACTCCTGTTCTATTTCTTAGTCTTCTGATCTTATATAGATTGTGAATGGTTTTGCAAGGTACTTACCCTTCAGGAACCCTCCTGCAAACAACCTACAATATTGAGAATGATACGTTTATTCTTACTTTGTGCTTTTTGTTTAATAACCAGTTCTCAACCCACTCATATTTCCCTCAATTCCATGCATTCCAATTTTACTTTTTAATTTTCTGTGTGAGACCTTATCAAAACCCCTGTGAAAAATCAATGCCACAAGTAATATTTTATTTTAATTTTGGGGGATTGAGTTTCATTGGCTAGGTCAGCATTTATTGCTGATCCATAATTGCCCTTGAGAAGTTGGTGGTGAGCTACATGAACTGCTGCTGTCCATTAGGTCCAGATAGACTCACTATGATGTTAGGGCAGGAATTTCAGAATTTCAACCCAGTGGTAATGAAGGAATCGTGATATATTTCTAAGTCAGGACAGTTTGGATGGGAACTTGCTGGTGATAACGTCCCCATGTATCTGCTCGCCGTGTCTTTCTAGATGAAAGTAATTCTGAGTTTGGAAGGTGCTGTCTGAGGAACCTTGGTGAATTTCTACAGTGCTTTCTGTTGACTTTCAGTTCCAAGTCGTTGCTACCTTGGAGGCCCACACTGCCAGCAAGAAAATTAGAGGGCACACTATACTTGATTTGTGTCATGTTGACAGTGGACAAACTTTGCCAAGTCAGGAGGTGTGTTATTTGTGGAGGATTCGTATCACTTGCTGCTCCTGCTGTTCGGCACACAAGTATCCCTGTTCTGTAGCTTCACCAGGTTGACATTCTGTTCAAAATCTATTCCATTACTACAGTGGTACAGCCAGACAACAGAATGGAGGGTATACTCCATGTAAAAATGGGACTGTGCCCCTACCATGACTATCTAGCAGTCACTACTATTAATGCTGCTATGGACTAATATGTTGCAGCATACAGAATGAGGTAAAGCATATTTTTCCTCATTTGTTAGTTCCCTCTCACCTGCAGCAGAGCAGTCTAACAGTCATGTCCTTTTGGACTGGACCATCAATCAAAAGTGGTGCTATGAGTTACTCTAGTGCTTGAGAATTGAATTCCTAGAGTACATTCTACACTTTTGCTAC
Source organism: Chiloscyllium plagiosum (assembly GCF_037043375.1). Classification (NCBI taxonomy): domain Eukaryota; kingdom Metazoa; phylum Chordata; class Chondrichthyes; order Orectolobiformes; family Hemiscylliidae; genus Chiloscyllium; species Chiloscyllium plagiosum. The sequence goes on along the minus strand of NW_028270139.1, from coordinate 36,522,819 downwards.
TTTCAGTGCTTCATTAGAGTTTTGTTCAATATGTAGGAGTACTAATTCATCATATGGAGGTGGGGAGAGTATATGTGGTAATCAGATTTCCTTGACTAAGTTTGACTTTATGCCATGAGACTTCATGGGGTTAGGAGTCAATAATGAGGATTCCTAGGGCAACTCACTCCCAACTATACAACCACTGTGCCACCACCTTTGCAATGTCTGCTTTGTTGCCTGGGACATTGCATGCAAGGTATGATTCCATGAGTGTGAATATCTTAAGCCATTGCTTGATTAGCCTGGTGAGACACATTTCCTCAAATAATGTGACCAATACTGTATACAATACCCTCAGTTTGGACTCACCAGTGTCCCATATAATTGTATTGCAGTCCTACTTTGACCCCACCCACATTTTGTTCACACATCAACGATGTCATCAATGCTTGCTCTTGTCCAGAATTGGATTTAAGCAGTTAAGGAAGGAGAGTTATATCAAATCTGAAAGATTAACCCTGAGTGTTAAGGGTTTAGATCGAGAGGAATTTGTTAAGTGTGCACAAGTAAATTTTCTGATTCAGTATGTGGATATGCCTACCAGAGAAGGTGCAAAAGTTGACCTAATCTTGGGAAATAAGGCAGGGCAGGTGACTGTCATGTCAGTGGGGGGGCACTTTAGGGCCAGAGACCATAATTCTATTAGTTTTAAAATAGTGATGGAAAGGATAGACCAGATCTAAAAGTTGAAGTTCTTAATTGGGGAAAGGCTAAATTTGACAGTATTAGGCAAGAACTTTCAAAAGCTAATTGGGGGCAGATGTTCATAGGTAAAGGTATGACTGGAAATGGGAAGCCTTCAGAAATGAGATAATGAGAGTCCAGAGACAGTATATTGCTGTTAGGGTAAAAGGAAAGGCTGGTAGGTGTAGGGAATACTGGATGACTAAAGAAATTGAGGGTTTGGTTAAGAAAAAGAAGTAAGCATATGTCAGGTATAGACAGGATAGAACGAGTGAATCCTTAGAAGAGTATAAAGGCACTAGGAGTATATTTAAGAGGGAAATCAGGAGGGCAAAAAGGGGACATGAGATAGCTTTGGCAAATAGAGTTAAGGAGAATCCAAAGGGTTTTTACAAATACATTAGACAAAAGGGCCCCTCAAAGATCAGGAAGGCTGCCTTTGTGTGGAGTCACAGGAGATGGAGGAGATACTCAACAAGTATTTTGCATCAGTGTTTACTGTGGTAAAGGACATAGAAGACATAGAATATAGGGAAATAGATGGAGATATCTTGAAAAATGTCCATATTACAGAGGAGGAAGTGCTGGATGTCTTTAAATGCATAAAAGTGGATAAATCCACAGGACCTGATTAGGTGTACCCTAGAACTCTGGGGGAAGCTAGAGGAGTGTTTGCTGGGCCCCTTGCTGAGATATTTGTATCATGGTAGTCACAGATGAGGTGCCGGAAGACTGGAGGTTGGCTAAAGTGGTGCCACTATTTAAGAAAGGTGGTAAGGATAAGTAACAAGTAACAAACTTGAACAAGTAACAAACAGGATTGATGAGGACAGGGTTGTAGGTGTAATCTTATATGGAGTTGAAACTTTATTGCTGGAACAGCACAGCAGGTCAGGCAGCATCCAGGGAACAGGAGATTCGACGTTTCGGGCACAGGCCCTTCTTCAGTAAGGTGTTCGACAAGGTTCTCCATGGCAGACTGGTTAGCAAGGTTAGATCTCATAGAATACAGGGAGAACTAGCCATTTGGATACAGAACTGGCTCAAAGGTAGAAGACAAGGGTGGTGGTGGAGGGTTGTTTTTCAGACTGTGACCAGTGTAGTGCCAGAAGGATTGGGTCCTCTACTTTTTGTCATTTACATAAATGATTTGGATGTGAGTGCATGAGATATAATTAGTATGTTTGCAGATGACACCAAAATTGGAGGTGTACTGGACAGTGATGAAGGTTCCTCAGATTACAATGGGATCTTGACAGATGGGCCAATGGGCTGAGGAGTGACAGATGGAGTTTAATTCAGATAAATGCGAGGTGCTGCATTTTGGGAAAACAAATCTTAGCAGGACTTATACACTTATTGGTAAGATCCTAGGGAGTGTTGCTGAATAAAGAGACCTTAGAGTGCAGGTCCATAGCTCCTTGAAAGTGGAGTCGCAGGTAGATAGGATAGTGAAGAAGGCGTTTGGTATACTTTCCTTTATTGGTCAGAGTATTGAGTGCAGGAGTTGGGAAGTCATGTTCAGGCTGTACAGGACATTGGTTAGGCCACTTTTAGAATATTGCATGCAATTCTGGTCTCCTTCCTATTGGAAGATGTTGTGAAACTTGAAAGGGTTCAGAAAAGATTTACAAGGATATTGCCAGGTTGGGAGGATTTGAGCTCTGTGGAGAGGTTGAATAGGCTGGGGCTATTTTCCCGGAGCGTCGGAAGCTGACAGGTGACCTTATAGAGGTTCATAAAATCATGAGTGGCATGGATAGGATAAATAGTCAAAGTCATTTCTTTGAGGTGGGAGAGTCCAGAACTAGAGGGCATAGGTTTAGGGTGCGAGGGAAAGATATGAAAGAGACCCAAGGGGCAACTTTTTCACGCAGAGGGTGGTACGTGTATGGAATGAGCTGCCAGGGGAAGTGGTTGAGGTTGGTACAATTGCAACATTTAAAAGGCATCTGGATGGCTATATGAATATGAGGGGTATGGAGGGATATGGGCCAGGTGCTGGCAGGTGGAAATAGATTTGGTTGGGATATCTGGTCGGACTGGACGAGTTGGACCAAAGGTTCTGTTTCCGTGCTGTACATCTTTATGACTCTATGACAAGAGATAGTGCCAAACCTGTTGAGCTTCTCCAACATTTTGTGTTTGTGTTTTGGGTTTCTAGCATCTGCAATATTTTGCTTTTATCAAAGTATTCCAGATATAGTGTCACCCATGTCCTGTCCAACTAAGCATAATGTCCATATTTTTGCATTCAATTTGTCTAATTGTAAAAGCTAAAATCCCATTAGCCTCTTGACTTTGTGTGGTAACTGCATTAACTTTTTATGACTCATGCACCAGAACGTCTAAACTCCTTTGCCTCTCAGAATTCTTGCACTCTTTAAATAATAATTTTGTCAAAGCAAACATCATATTGTCCCACATAATACTTTAAATGCCAGATTTTTGCTCACTCACTTAACCTATCTATATTTGTTGCAACTTCATTATGTCTTCTTCACAACATACGTTTCTACCTATCCTGGTGTCATTTGTGAATTAACTGCCATATGTTTACTCCCCTCACCTCAGTCATTGATGCAAACTGTAAAGTTTTGAGATCCCAGCACAGACACCTGTTGGACTTCACTCATCGCAATCTGCCAATCAGGCAAAGACCCATTTATACATATTCTGATCTTTACAGGGTCCCGTTTATCCACAGCCCTCATTAATCAGACAGCTATCCAATTCCATCTCATTATCAATTTTAAATCCTCTATGTGGCTGAATTCCCTCTTCATTTACTGGAGGGGGATAGGGGAAGGTGATGAGAGAAGATGTTTGTACACTTTCCAGCAACAGTGTGTGTGTCTGTTTGTGCAATTTGGCCAACAACTGGTAGCTGATTAGTTTGTGCAATTGTGACAAGTTATTGATGCTGAAAATCATCAGCTTGCTCATAACTCTGATTAGTTACTGGCTAGTTGCACAGTTTGTAGATGTGAATAATAGTGAGAAGCCTTCAGATTACTGGAAGGACATTTTTGTATGTGTGTATGTGTGTGTGTCTTGCTCTCCAGTAAAAAATACCTGAAGCTTGAAGAAAGTCAGTTATTTTCTCCCACTAGTTATTGTATGCTGTTGCCTTTAACTGTAACTAAGAAACTATGTGTTTAGTGTTCTAATCACTTCGTTTCTTCTGTGAAGTGAAATAACCCGAGGAAAGGAGATCGAAGAACTGAGTCCTGTCAAGTCAAAAGGAACATCTCAACATACATAAAACAAGAAAAGGCACTAGATTTGAAATGTTAATTCTACTTTTTCCCCACTGATGTTGCCAAATTTGCTGAGACCAAAAGCAATTCCTATTTTTAGCTCAATAAACCTCGTGGACTAGTGCTATTGAATTGTGTTTCCCAGTTTATTTTCTGTCCACGCATAAAACCAATGTATTTTTGTTTGATGATGTCAGTCGGTGTAAAAATATTTTCAGGGGTGGGGAGAGGGTCTTAAGAGGAGTTTTAACTAGTAGACCCACGTTGATACTTCATAGCTGTTTACTTATAATTTGAATTTACATAATTGTAATAAATAGTAGTTCCTGTTAAGTACAGGAACCTGGTCAGCATTTTATGACAGTACTTGATTCCAACAGAGGGGTAAATCAGGTACTTTGCATGCTTTGATTAAATCATTAACTTTCGTGGTGACTCCGGCAATAGGAAAGTTCACCGATTTTCAAGAACTGCTAAGGGGTTGTTACAATATAACAAACCAAATGGCATGACTTTTAACTGATATTGTCCATTTGGTGTTACAAAACCAAAATTCCCTTCTTTTCTCTGACAGAGGTACTTACCAAGAGCCTGTGAGCAAGTCAAACTTAGAAAGTTGCTTGTCCCACTTTTTCAACACAGTCCTCCAACCATGGAATTGGATATGCATCAGTCTTTATAACACCGTTGACTTTGCCATAGTTCACACATAACCATTGGGTACCATCTGGCTTTGGCATCATGACTATGAGTGAGCTCCAGTCACTGTAACTCACTTCTATTATGCCATCTTGGAGCATGGGCCCTATCTCCTTCTGAACCTGTGCCAACCTTAGAGGGTTATGCCTACATCATGCACAATTAGATTAGTACTTCCCAGTTTATTTATGCATATCTCCCCAGGTGACAGTAATAACTCTTTCAGGTCATTTCAATTTTGTTTGTGGAAGGTAACTCAATAATTTATCCCAATTTTTGGCAACTTTCCCATTGTCCAATTTGATTTGAGAAATGTCCAATTCAGAATCCTCTAAACTTGGTTCTTCCTTCTGTGCTGTAATCATTAACACCTTCTCCTCTTGCTTTCCTTCCCTATCAAGTTACCTTTTGAGCATATTCATATGGCACACCGATTTCTTCCTGTCTGGAGTCCTTATCAAGTAGCTCACCTCACTCAGTTTCCTCTCTATTTGATACAGTCCACTAAATCTTGCTTTTAAAGACTCACCTGGTCCTCTTATTTCATGCCACAAAATTAATTCAAATGGACTGAATTTGGTCAATTCATTCAGTGCATCTCTGATCGCAAAAAGTATAAACGGAACTCCCTTATCCCAATCATCTGGATAATCCTGACGATAAGCCCTCAACACAATCTTTAGTACTTGATGCCATCTCTCTAGCTCTTCTGAATGGCACACAGTACATTTGAATTGTTATATTACCAAGTTAACCATAACCTCCTTTAATAGTTTGAATGTGACACCTGATCCTTGATTTGACTGGATCTCCATTGGTAGTCTGCATCTAATAAAAAATTTAAGTAATTCTACAACCTTGTTAGCGATGATGTTGCATAATACCATTGCCTCTGGAAATCTAGTTGGCACATCATTATTGTTAATGAATACTTATTCCCACTTTTTGTTTGAGGTAGTTTTCAATCAATCAAGAGTCTTGTGAAAGGTTCCTCAAATGCTGGAACAGGTGTTAAAGGTGCAGGTTTTATTATTGCCTGTGGTTTTCCGATTAGCTGATATATATGACACATCTGGCAACATTCAACTATATCCTTGTGTAGTCCAGGCCAGTAAATATGTCTTTGTATTTTAGCCTGTGTTTTCCTCACTCCAAAATGACCTCCAACTGGTAGCTCATGCGCCACTTGCAGCACCTTCTTACTATACCCTACTGGCAAAAAAATTCAATGAATCTCTGCCCATTTCTCATCTGCTGAATGTGTGATGGTCTCACTTCCTCATTAAGACATCATTTGTTAAGTAATAACATACATGGATGCATTCACTCTCCTCTTCTGTATATGTTTTTTGATATAACTGTTTTAAGTTCTCATCTCTCTGCTGAAAGTCAATAAGCGTAGCAGACATAAAGATACTTGCATGTTTACCTAATTGTTCCTGCTCTGTCCTACTTATCTGATCAAAAAAGTCTCAGATAAAGCTATGTCAGCTTCCTTTTATCTCTCCTAATTGAACTTGTGCCTTGGTGATCTTGTGATCACACAATCTGGAAAAATTCCTGGATAAGCATCCTTCATTTCTTCAGTTGCCTGAATCTCTACTGGCTTTTCAACTAGAGTACGCAGCACACCTACTGGTGAATCAACTGTATCATTTGCAAGGACAAATTGTATTCCTGGAGCTGAGAGTTTGTCCAGTACTCCTACCACAAATTCTCCACTCTTCTCTGGACTCTTTAACCTCACTTTACATAATTGAGTGCTTTTTGTCTCACTATAAATTCCTGTTGCCAGTATCTTTTCTGGCAATAGTCCCTCAGGAGTACATATCTCCTAATCCTTCAGCATTACAGGCTGAGAGGATCTTTTTTCCCCTAATGTTGCAACCTCTTTACTTGCTACTCCTGGCCTAAGTGAATAAAGCTTACTCTTGAATGTAAATGTTTTAAGCAGATCTGGCACTTCCTCTTTAACAAGCTCTGATCATCTTGTACGCTCTGATCATCTTGTACACTCTGAAGCAGTTGTCTAACTTCCCTTCTTTGTTTTTTGTTACTATCCCAGGCTCGTCCGGTTTTCCAACATCTAGCCTTCTTCTAGCACACCACCATGATTTTGTGTGGCCCACTTTATTACAATGAAAACACCGGAGCTTTTTAACTTCTTTGATCCCTCAAGGTTCTTTTTTATCCTGTGGCAAGTTATCCTTATGATTTTTACCGAGATCTACCTTTCCCTTTCCACGTGAGGATTTCCCTTTGCACCCATTTCTATCCCTCATGGACTGAAATTGATTCTGGAAGCCAAACTGTGTTTTATGGATCAATTCAATTATCAGCCACTTCAGCTAACCTTTCTGCTCTTCCACATGAGTTTGTAATACTTCCTCGCTAAGGTTACCTTCAGCCTTTTAAGCTGACTTACCTTTTTAAGTATCAGTTTCTGAAGTTCAAACGCTCTCTTTTTCCCTCTTTTCTGCTTTTTATCGTAACTCAAACTGTTTCATTTCTACTGCCCGTTCCTTATCTCTCGCCTCTAAATCACGCAGCTTCCTTTGCAATTGAATTTTTGCCATGTCTACAGATTCGGATGGTTTCCCCAGTAAGTTTATATGTTAAGCTGCTGTTGTAATTATCTCTCCTTTCCTCAGAAGCAAGCAGTTCCAATTCCAGTTGGTCTGCTAATTCCTGCAGCTTGGTTTTATTCACCTTTTGCAAAACATCCAAAGTCACTGCATCCACTTCCAGAAAACTTTTGGCATCTGAAAGAGCCATTACTATCCCAAACTTTGTCTATCTAACCAAACCAACACCAGAAATAAAGACACTAACACCTACCACTCACTATTTAAAATCCCACAAAGAGCCTCCAATCTGTTATGGACTAGGCCAGATCACTCAAAACATTCTTGAGCAGGCAACCCAGACCATAACTTTGCAATTTGTTTTGGTAAGTGTACAGTAAGAATTATGTGGAGTAAGTTAGCTAGGTTGATTACTAGGTTTTAAAACAGACAAAGTTATGCACAAAATTTCACAAAGAACAGAATAAAGGACCCCTACAGACCTCAGTCTATCCAAAGTAGACTTAATTATGCTGTTCTGAACATACAGAATAGTCCTAATAAGCATACCCCCTTAAAAAAACAGGAACAGAAGTTGAGAGATTGAAGTTAAAAGGGCAGAAAGAAAAAGAGAGAGTGAGAGAAGGAGAGAGAAAGAAATACCAAAACAGTCTCATAGAAAAAAGGGACCAGCTTTGTGACAAAATTCTGGAACTCTGCTGAATCCCAATCTGGAAATAACTTCACTTCATAGACTACAGTACTTGAACAAAGATGCTCACACCACTTCTCAAATGTAATAAATGCTAGTCTTAGCATATCCTGATCCTATGATGTATAATTAAAATAATGATGTTCCTTTAAGTCTTTTTTCCTCATTTTGCCCATGCAATTCACACCATTTCTGTAGCCTGAGATTTGTTCGAAGCTGACAAAAAAGCTTTAAAGATAGAAGGGATTTGAACAATATTCAAATAATGAAATCAATCAATGAACATTCGCCCTTGATTGTGCAATCTCTACAGACATAACTTGTACAAAAAGAGAATAATAAGGAAATGGAAATAAATCATTCTATCAATTTTATAGCAGATAATTTTGTCTTACATTTTCAGATCATATAGTCTATTTGTCAATTACAGATATCGCTAGCTGCAAATCAATATTTAAAATGTTCCTTTACACCAATGACAATCTCAATAAGAAAAGCTTTTCATGGATGTTGTTTTGGAAGAAATGAAATACACCAGGAAGAATACAAGCAAATCAAGTTTATTTAAATTGTCACAACTATATGTACAGTAATATATTGTAGATTTAACTTTTCATATCTTGCAGAATGACCAACATTAGTAGACAAGTATTTTAAAAGTTTCACATATACAAATAATAATTTTACATTTTAACAATTGCTTTATTTCTATACGTTTAATTTAAAGGTTAATGGCTGCTGTAGCATTTTACATTATTTCATTCTGTAGTGCAAGTTTTTTTGTTTATTCAAAGAAGATTTTATTCTGCATTAGTTTGCATACCTCTTCAGATTACTTAGCTTTACAGCTGCAACAACATCATTTAAGCAATAATGACCAAACACTTCAGTCATGACAGATATAATCAAGGCAGGCTTCCAGAAAGAAAGACTAATCTGTGCAATACAGATATATTATTTCAAATGATTAGTTTACTAAAGAATGATAATTCATTTCAAGGTCAACAGAATTTTCATTGTGAAAGTGCTTAGTACTTAAAGAAGTGTAACAAACAATCAACATGACAACTAAGCACCCTCAGTAACCGACTTTGATAACAACATTCTGGGCTGAGAGAGAATATTGCTTTTTCTGGAAAAGCACAAAAATGAAAAATACAACTAAGAATCAATTATTGCTTTCAGTAAAGCAAAGGGATAAAATTGAAACTTTACATAATGTAGAAAATACTTTTAAAATTCTGACAATAAAATTGAAATTATAGCAAGCTGCATATAATTCAACTTTTTCAAACACTGTAATTAAAGATCAAGAATAAAATATATAATATTATATTGAGAACCAATAAAACGTTCTTTCAACCTTTTCCAGGTACGAGATGGCACATTCTACAATAACATAATTTACTTCTATTCAGTAGTTATTTTTGAAGAAAATTGATACGTTGAAAGTGCAACATAAAAACTGTGGAAATCGGGCAAATGAATAAAAATAGACTGTATGCATATAAATGTTTTAAACCAGATACTCTGAATCAGTAATTGAATTGTTATGATGTATTCTCACTTACAAAGATAGAGTCATCTTCTTCTTTTAATATTGACGTCCTAGGTTTTAGTCGACTGAACAACCATGTGAGAATAGCCAGAACAATTTGGACAATGATTCGTAAAAGTACAAATGCAAAAGGAACAACAATTTGCATCATATGGAAAATTTCTGTACTAAGCTTACTTAAAATATATGTAAGACAGAATGTAACAAAGGCTACAGAAGGATAAAGTGAAAGTTTGGCAAACATAAATGCATGTTCTTTGCCCCCATACCAAACGTGGTGATGTAGGGTTTCTTTTTCATTGTAAAGTGCGACAGCCCATATTGAAAACTGAAAGAAACTTGCAAGAAAAATTATAACACAGCTGATTTGAATGGCCTCAAGTTCATTTCGGGAGTTGGAAGCAAATTCGTGGGTAAGCTGAAAAGCCAACGGAAGTCCACCAATGAAAGCCAGTGAGATAGTGTTCAGGAGCCCCATTAGTCTTGTTGACTTAGTGATGTACAGAAAGAGTGAATGATGAACAAACCAGAGAAGGCCAACAGTCACAAATGAACCAAAATAAGCCAGAAATTCTGGACCATACTCACTAAGTGCTTCAATAAGTTTGCCATTGAACTTTTCTACAACTTCTTTATGGTCAGGAACATTGTCCTCACTGCAACAAGAATATGCCAAATAATTATAAAAAATCCATAAAACCATTAATTCACTTCATGGTTAATGTTATACAAAATCAGTATTTACCACAGGAACATACCACATATTGAACAAATAAAAGTAACTCTGTTGAAATTTAAGTCAGTAAAAGAGAGATTACTAAAGTTGTCTAAGCCTTGTGGAACAAAATAGGTTGTGATATGCTCCTCTTGACCCCAAATTTAAATAGGATGCATTACTAGATTGGACTAAAACATAGAACCTGAATTCAAATCTGACAATAACAGTTTGACAATGTGAATTCAGTGAACAGAAGTGTGAAATAAAGAGAAGTTCTCAGCAAAGGTGACATTGAAGTTGTCATGAAAAGCCAACTCAATGGTGGGAAGGAATGGGGTAATAAGAACTAACCTTGCTGGTGATTCAGATACATCAACAATGTAAAATATAAAGCAAATTGAGATTTTCAATTTTAGCAACTTTTTTTTCAAATTACACACACCATTTCTTTAGCAGATTACTCACCACCACACATTCCTTGACCATTAATTGTAGTGGATAAAGAGACAGTAAAAACTCCACTACTTTCAAATGGGCTTCATTAGTACATATCGTCAGTGTTAAGTAGTACTAGCAATGTTTGTTCACACTATATCAGCACAGTTCTTTGTCATTATAGGCCCTGCTCGAGCAACTTCATGCAATTCTTTGGGAAACACAGGGTTCAAACCTAACTAGTGCAGTGCCATAGAGCCCTACCGATAATGTCTAGCAGGTTGTACCATAGGGCCACTGTCAACCCACAGACAGGATCTCTACAATACTAGTAATTTGTTGCAACACAGAATGCTAGACTACTGAGAGAGCCTGGAAAAACTGTTGTGTGGTGAAATCCAAACTCACAATGGCAACAAGTTTACATTCCAGCAATTAGAGTTCATGACTTCCATTTCAGCTATCATAACAACAGTGAGGCCTGTTTATGGAGGCCAGCAGACATTCTTTCATGGTCAGTTTGGCATTGCTGCTATGGAATTGCCCACCATCTTCCATGGTGGAAAGAATGGGCTCCTACTGGCAAGTTGGAAATAAGCTCCTTCACACTCCTTGCCAGTGGCGGGGAAAGTCTGCCAATGATGGGAGCATTTGGATAAATAACAACAACATCTTCTTCCTCAATAAGGTCATCATTTAAGTGCTCCACAATAGATCTTGACTGTAATCTCTCTCACCAAAGAATTAGCACACAAGCTGTCCAAACATCATGGCCAAACTGTAGTTCATTTATGCCTGTACCTCATATGTTATCTCAAACTCTACACTAACATTTGCACTGTTGTGGCACTATCTAGAGTTTTCTAATCAACCTGCTCAGATATGTCATGAAACACACTCAAGCCTCCTGGCCCAGAAGTAGGGATCACTGCATCAGAGGAGCTCCTCAGTAACTCGATAAGGTAGTGGTTGCCACCATAAGGTCCTTTGGTTCTTCAGAGGTTGTACAATCATCAGGTTTTGACTACTTGGAAGTTTAAAAGCATACATGGAGAGTTGGGGTGAGGGAAGAAGCAATTTTCATGTCATGACACCAATCACAATGTGAAAGGGGACCGTGCAGATGGCAGCAATTTCACCTCACCCGCAATGCCCTTGTCAATGCAAGGTGCGATAGGCCCCATGACATCAGTCCCAAAGATTTGTTAGACTACCTCCTTGAAGACACTGCGAAGAGGTAATTGTTCTGGTCTTCCACCATCGCCTATTGTTGTCTGACACCTCTTTCTGCCAGAATGTCAGTAACAGTGTGACAGCACTTGGATAATATATGCCTGTTATAACTGAATGGCTGTAGTTTTCAGGAATTGTGGAGGTGTGCATAGGAGCTGGCACAACTGGAAGGTGCATGTGGATTAAGTACAGTGCAAGGACTTTACAGGTGGGTGCAAATTGTTAGGAAACGCTCTAGGATGATGATGGAAATATAATGCATTAAGCAGTGTCAGAAATGGCTGGTGGGATGTATGCAAGATATGGTAAGTGAGTGCATTTACTTACTCTGATCACCCAGATTAGGCCATTAAACATCGTTCTGCATTGTGTTCAAGACCTTGGGACTGCACTTGTGACATTAACCACCCATGCCATCTCATTACCATTTTTGTCTGAGGCTCCACTTTGAAGGTTTCCTTTTTCCCCCTGCTTTTCACACTGAGGAGAAATTTTGTCTCTCCCGGTCTCAGAGTCTCACAAGTATCTTTGATGCAGCACTGAGGCAGGCATCCAGTTTTCTGCATGGTGTCATAACTCTCTTGGTTCGGAGTTTTCCAAAATGGTTATCCAGCAACCTTCAGTCCTTTACTGCAGTTATCCCTTTATATGAGATTTTACTTTGATAACGGCCATGTGGTTTGCTCACGCTACTTAACTCCTTGTGGTATGCAGGGACTGCAAGCAGCACTACAGCGATTATTGTAGTAGAGGATATGCTTGCAACAACACTGTATTCATGGAAATGAGGAGGATGCTCAAATGCTACTGGCTGCTTGTATCCATTGGAATCAATAGTGAACAGGTGTAAATCAGCCAAAACTCCAGGCACACCAATTTCGAGTCCATAAGTCCACTGCAGCTTTTTCAATTTTGCTTTTACTCAGTACTATAGCTATTTTCTGAGGTGTGGGATTGCTTAGAGCCCTTTTGCTAGTATTTGGTCAGGCAACTATTCTCGAAATACCTCATGATTATGAACCAGCTCAAGCATGTGGTTCACTGCCTTCTTGTTTAGCAGTCTGCAACTTCTTCTCTCTGCCTGTTTCCAAGCTATTCTGGCTTCAACTTTGAAAAAAAACAGAAATAATCCCAAACTCCAGGCTACTCAACAGTGATCTAAACCAATTATCTATAATTTCCAAATCTGTCGTAAGTTTGCAGATGACACCAAAATTTGAGGTGTTGTGGACAGCAAAGAAGATTATCTCAGATTACAACAGGATCTTGATCAAATGGGCCAATGGGCTGAGAAGGGGCAGATGGAGTTTAATTTAGATAAATGCGAGGTGCTACATTTTGGAAAAGCAAATCTTAGCAGGACTTATACACTTGATGGTAAGGTCCTAGGGAGTGTTGCTGAACAAACAGACCTTGGAGTGCAGGTTCATAGCTCCTTGAAAGTGGAGTCGCAGGTAGATAGGATAGTGAAGAAGGCGTTTGGTATGCTTTCCTTTATTGGTCAGAGTATAGAGTGCAGGAGTTGGGAGATCATGTTGCAGCTGTATAGGACATTGGTTAGGCCACTGTTGGAATACTGCGTGCATTTCTGGTCTCCTTCCTATCGGAAAGATGTTGTGAAACTTGAAAGGGTTCAGAAAAGATTTACAAGGAAGTTGCCAGGGTTGGATGATTTGAGCTATACAGAGAGGCTGAACAGGCTGGGCTGTTTTCCCTGGAGCAGCAGAGGATGAGGGGTGACCTTATAGAGGTTTACAAAATTATGAGGGGCAAGGATAGGATAAATAGACAAAGTCTTTTCCCTGAATTGGGGGAGTCCAGAACTAGAGGGCATAGGTTTAGGGTGAGTGGGGAAAGATATAAAAGAGACCTAAGGGGCAACATTTTCATGCAGAGGGTGGTATGCGTATGGAATGAGCTGCCAGAGGAAGTGGTAGAGGCCAGTACAATTACAACATTTAAAAGGCATTTCTATGAGTATATGAATAGGAAGGGTTTGGAGGAATATGGGCCAGGTGCTGGCAGGTGGGACTAGATTGGGTTGGAATATCTGGTCGGCATGGATGGGTTGGACCGAAAGATCTATTTCCGTGCTGAACACCTCTATGACTCTACATGATATGAAAACCACATTGATAATTTAATAACTTTATTTGTTTACCTGTTGCTTCCAATTTCTTTTGATCTCGGTCTCATGAATAATTTAAAACTCTTATCAAGCCAAGTATAGACTTCAGTCTTCACCAAGACTCAAAAAGAAGTCACCTATTGTTTAAATAAGATGTTTGATTCTTAACTGCCTCTGGGTAATTGGGGATGGGCAATAAATGCTAGCCAGTGACACACTTGTGAATTGATCATAAAAAAAACAAAAGAACTCTGGATTCCTGAAATCTGAAACTAGAATTGAAATTGCTGGGGAACTCAGCAGGTCAAGAAACATTAATCCTGATTTCTGAGGAAGGGTCACCAGAATTGAAATTAATTCTGCTTTCTCTCCATAGATGCTGCCAGACCTGCTAAGTTTCTCAAGCAATTTCTGATTTAATGTCACCTATTGTGTATTGTTTTCACAGCTCTAAAACTTTCCCCTTTAAATAAATATAAACCATTCTTTAAAAGGTAATTTAGGAGCTTACCTGTTCCTCAAAAACAGATTTTTTCCATCCATCTTACATTAAAAATTCAGTTTTCCCAAAACTAAAAGTTATATTCTTTTAATATATGAATCATGAAATTTGAAATTTTCACAACACATATGAATGTATAAACAGCACCACAAATATCTTAGGAATGAATTCAGCAAAACATCTCTGTTCTGACGAAGAATTGGACTCAAACGTTATAGCTGTTTTTTTTCCCCACAGATGCTTCCAAATCTGCTGAGCTTCACCAACAATTTCTGTTTTAGTTTCAGACTTCTGGAATCCAGATTTTTTTGGTATTTTTATGATTCACGCACAAGAATGTCACTGGCTAGCATTTATCGCCCATCCCATTTTAGATCTCCAGCACCTGCAGCTTCTTATTCATTATTTATTTGAAGATAATAAATGTTCAGATTTTAAACTTAAGTTAAGCTAACTCCAGGTCTCAAAATCAGTAAAATATTGACTTTCCAAATTTAACTGAAGAGTTTAGAATGTTTCATGAGTAAACCATTAAAGATGCTGATAAACAAAAAGAAAACTGTTCTCTTTATCAGTTCTAATTAAATTAATTAGATGTGATTAGGAATCTACAGTTGAGAGCCAACTACAGGTGAACAGCCCATGAGTCACTTCTACTAATACACCTCACACTACTTCTATTTTTTTAAAAAAACATCTAACAGATGAAAAGCTTAATAACACAACTGATGTTGATAAAGGAAACTTACCAAATGTCTAAAATAAGAAGTGTTGCTACAATTGCAAATACTCCATCACTGAAAGCTTCTACACGCTCTTTGCTCAGTGGTTCATTTGGGTGAAATGTGTAAAATGGTACTCTCCGAAGTTCTTTGGGACCTTGTATGAAACACAAAATATGCAAATAAAGTTATTTTTCTCTCTCCCACTTGCGTCATGCATATTTCTAATGATTGTAGAAAAATCACAAAGCTTTCATTAAAGATGTTGCGGAATTTATACTTGTTTAGTATTTGTTTTATTAATAAATTATCGCAGGTGTCACTTCCCACCATCGTTCCTCTTGCTTCCATGGAAAGATGGGAGTTTATATGCAAACTTTTCCATAAACACATGTCACTTCACTGTTCATGGTTGGAAGTGGGAATGATAGCTTGCTGAAATAGCAAATGCCCTTTCAAAGAAATGAAATTTCTAAGTGTGACAATATTACTATAAACATGAAGAATGTGGCTCTGCACAGTGGCTACCATCTCATGTACTCACCCTTTATTTTGTTCCTACACCACTGTGCACACTGAGAAATGTATGAAAGAAAGATGACAAGTGCAAGCACTGCATATGCCTGTGAAAAAGAAAAAGTTGTTAAATAATGAAAAGTAATTTGAGATGATACTTTAATACAGCACAAAGTATGTTGTTAAACCCCTCCATTTATAAAAACGCACAAAATAGCTAGCATGAAAGAAGACCATTCAGTCCATTGAGCCTATACAACACTACCTTTAAATTATATACTATGTAATACAGGTATTATTATAACTATTATTACATATAGAAATGAGAGAAAATATATTAGGGTACCCCTGCAGTTTGAACTGAATTTATATGGTCATATTAGCACCAATTCTGAACTTTTAGCGGAGAGCACAGGGATAGGAAATCATAACAGCACCTCTGACAATAAGGAACAAAATTCATACACCAGGAATTTTCTGTCATGCACTCAATCCACGTGAATACTGCATTTATTGGAATATCATCAGTTCCATTAACTAAGTTGCTGTATCAGTTCAACAGAGTAAAATTTAAAGGCAATTTCAGGCCATTATAGCAAGCTGCCATCAGACAAGACAGATTTTTCACAGCATGATGTAGATTTTAGTCATGTAGTTTATCATGCTGCTGCTCCTTTAGGTTGCCCTTGGTTTTTTTTTTGGAGGCCGTAAAGACATAGGCTCTAAAATGTCTGGGTTGATTTACTTGGAGAAGCTTTCAAATTAAAAAAAACACTTTGTACAATGAAAGGGATGTGGCTAGTTCTCCCAGCTCAGCATTTCTCTGGTTTGGTTTGGATTTTAGCAGTCTGGCTGTTCAGAGCAAGCAGTCAGTTTTGAGGCTGCTGGTCAAAGAAACAGCTATATGGAAGATGTTCCTTGCTGAATCTTTCTGCCATCCCTCTCTCTCTCTCGTGTAAGACTGTGTTTGATTTAACTTTTATTTGCCGAGGGGTGTTTGTGGGGATTGTTGCAAGTAGTTGGAACAGCATCATTAAGTTATGATAATCTGTTGGGTTTTCAGATAGGTCAGGTTTTTCTATATTCTGTTCCCTTTTGTGTTTCCTTTGGTAATCTTGCAAATAAATTCAGTTTTGTTTAAAACTGAGCATTTGGGCCAGCTGTATCACTCATCGAATATCCACATTACACCTGCTTAAAACAGCTAGCAAAAATAGGGTTCAGGTTACTTTCTTGAAATATTTTGAGGGGGTCTGACCTGGTCCATAACAAGTTCTGACAATGGTTAACAATCTGGTGAATTTTTATTTGGCTGTTAATCATGCTGTCAGAGAACTACCTTTGAAAGATAAGTTGTAAACAAAGATAAGAAACAGTTCCAGGGCATTTGGATCAGTAATCATAATTCAAAAACTATTCACCATGAAATACCATTATAATCATCTGTGGATGGTACACATTTCATTCAGTAAATCACAGAAATACTCACAAGGCAGATATTATACAGATACATTTTCTCAAAACTGGTAGCCTTTACAAGACGCTGTGCAAAGTTTCAGGTTTTGCTGAATTTCAGGTTGGGCACTTTAGACCAATTGGAGAAGGTGTGGGGAAAGGGTTCCTTGAAGTTCAGGAATAGATTGGTCCTGGTCCTGGCACCATGCAACACTTAGCTGAATTGTTCAGCTAAGTTCATTTTCATTGAGTACGATAAGGAAAAAGATGTCTGACTTTCAGACAACTCCAGTTTTAAAGATGCAGATTGTTTTGAAAGTGAACCTGGACTCTGATGAAGGATCTTGAAATTTTGAAGGCTGATGATCCAAACCAAGCCAAAATTATTCAGTTTACACAGAGTGCTCAGAGCAGAAGTAGGCCATTCAGCCTATCGAGTCCGTTCTGCCAATTCATCGAGACCATGGCTGACCTGATAATTCTCAACTCCATTTTTTTGTCTTTTCCCCCCAAACTCTCTATTCCTTTACTGATTAAAAATCTAATTCAGTGTTGAATATACTTAACAATCCAGCCTCTACAGCCACAGTTTCACTTCTGAGAGTCACCAGACTTAAAACATTAGCTCTGCTTTCTCCCCATAGATGCAACCAGACCAGAGTTTCTCCAGCAACTTCTGTTTTTGTTTCAATTCCTCATCTATCTTAAATGGACAATCTCTTATTCTGAGATGATCACATCTAGTAATAATCATCCCATAAGGAGAAAACAACCTTTCCACATCTACCCTGTCAAGTTCCCCAAGAATCTTGAATGTTTCAAACAGGTCATCTCTCATTCTTCTAAACTTAAACTTCTAAACTCATTCTATTCTGCCTTCCCTCATAAGACAATCCCTCAATACCTGCCTCATCGAGTCCACCTCTAATGCCAGTATATCTTTCTTCAGCTGTGGTCTGACTAGTGCCTTGCATAGTTCTGGCAAGAGTTCCTTATTCCCTTCATTCCCTTTGAAATAAAGGCCAATATTCCATTTGTCTTCCCTATTATCTATTGAACTTGAATGCTAGCTTTTTTGTGATTTATACACAAGGACTTTCAAATCCTTTTGAACTGTAGCTTCTTTGTATCTCTATCCATTTAATTAATACGCAGCTCCGCTATTCTTCCTGACAAAGAGCATATTCGCATATTATATTCCATCTGTCAAATTTTCCCCACACACTTAATCAGTCCATATTCTTTTGCAGGTTCAAGAGACATCCTCACGTGTTGCTTTCCTACTCATTTTAGTTATCTCCAAACTTGGCTATAGTACATTCATTTTCATTAACTAGGGCATTAACATATTGTGAATCTGTGTGTTCCCAGCATTGATCCCTCTGGCAGTACACCAGTTTCAGATTGACATCCAGAAAATGTTCCCCAATCCCAATTCTCCATCTTCTTTTAGTCAATCCTCTACCCAAGTTACCTTGCTATAATGGTCAACAATATAGTAACATTTTGATACAAGCAGTTTGTCAGGTGATCATGCTCTCAGAGAGCTCGTGGGCTCTTATCATATTAAGCAGCCTAACATGTGGTAACTTACCAAGTGCCTTCTGAAAATCCAATTATATTACACCTACTGCTTCCCCTTTATCTATGCTGCTTATTGCCTCCTTAAAGAATTCTAATAAATTTGTCAGAAGCTGTGATCTCCTTGATCATATTTCTAAATGTTCTGCGATAAACATAGTTTAAAATAGATTGTAGCATTTACCCAATAAATTAAACCATCTAGCCTATGGTTACCTGTTTTTGTCTGCTTCCCTTTTAAAGTTGAGGTGTTACATTGACAGTTTTCCAAAATCCAAAGATACTTGAAAGATTACTACCAATGCATCCATTATCTCTGTAGATACGTCTTATAATAACTTAGGATGAACCCCAGGAGGTCCAGGGGATATACCCGTTTTTAGCCTTATTTGCATGTTTTCTCTAGTGACAGCTGTTACAATTATTTCCTCTCCCTTATTAGCTCTTGATGTTTTAGTAAGTTTTGAAAGCCGTTAATATTGCCTATTGTGAAGACTAAAGCAAAATATTTATTCAAATTTCTCTGCAGCAAGTGGTAAACAGAGCAAAGCCATCCCACAACCAACGGATCAGATCTAAGCTCTGCAGTCTTGCCACATCCAGTCATGAATGATGGTAGATGATGAATCACAGAAACCTAGCATGCAGGCACAGCGGATAATAAAGAAAATGAATGGAATTTTGGCTTTTATAGCTAAAGGAATAGAATATAAAGGTAAGTATTGTTGCAACTAAACAAGTTATTGGTAAGACTGCATCTCAGCATTGTGCACAGTTTTGGTCCCCTTAATTGAGGAAAGATGTAGCGGCATTGGAGGTAGTTCAGAGGAAGTTCACAAGATTGATCCAAGAGATGAGGAGTTTGTCATATGAAAAGAGATTAACAGTTTAGGCTTATACCCTCTGGAATTTAGAAGAACAAGGGTACATCAAACTGAAATATTCAAGACGATAAAAAGTGTGGATAAAATAGACGTGCAGTGGATGCTTCCTCTTGAGGGGCATTCGAGGATAAGAGGATAAGGGGAAGCAAATTTAAAACAGAGTTGAGGAAAAACCACTTCTCCTAAAGAGTTGTGATTCTGTGGAATTTGTTACCCCAAAGTGTGATCAGTGAGTAAATTTAAGGAGGAGTCAGACAGATTTTCAACGGGTAATGGGTTGAAGGAATATGGAGAGAAGGCAGGAAAATGGGGGTGAGGAGGATATCAGCAATGTTTGAATGGTAGAGCAAACTTGATTGCTCGAATGGCCTAATTCTGTTCCTATATCTTATGAACTTAAGAAGAAGTTTGACAGAATTCAAGACAAAGCAGCCCGGATGATTGACAGCGCATTCACAATCATCTACTCCTACTACCAGCAACACGCAGTAGCAGCAGTGTGCATTACCTGCAAGATGCCCTGCAGAAATTCACCAAAGATCCTCAGACAGCACCTTCCAAATCCATGACCACTTCCATCTAGAAGGACAAGGGCAGCAGATACATGGGAAAAACCACCACCTTCAAGGTCCCCTCCAAGTCACTCACCGTCCTGACTTGGAAACATATCGGCATCCCTTCAGTGTTGCTGGGTCAAAATCATGGAATTCCCTCTCTAATCGCATTCGGAGTCAACCCATAGCAGTTGGACTGCAGAGGTTCAAGAAGGCAACTCATCACCACCTTCTCAAGGGCAACAAGGGACGGGCAAAAAATGAAGGGCAGACAGCGATTCCCACATCCCACAAAATGAATTTATTAAAAAAAATTGGTGGTTTTGCATTACCTCGGAACTCTCGTTCTCTCAGGGATCCACGTTTGCTTTGGCCTCTCTCTTCCTTTTTATATAATTAAAGAAGCTCTTCCCATCTGTCTTAATATTATTTGAAAGTTTACCTTCTCCCTATTTTTTATGCTTGACTTTTGTTGATTTTTAAAAACTTTGCCAATCCTCTGGCTTACCACTAATCTCTACCACATAGTATCAAATTAGAAAAAAACAGTACAATCTTAACTTCCCTTGTTAAATATAACTGGCTTAGACCCTTCCTAGAATCCTTCTTCCTCACTGGAATATACCTTTACTGTAAGCCATGAATTATTCTCTTAAAGGTCTACCATTTTTCCCCAACTGTCTTTGCTACTCAATTGCTTTCCCAGTTCACTCTAGCTAGCTCTGCCTTCATTTGTTTATAAGTGCCCTTACTTATGCTTAACAAAAGTTGCTTCCAATCAAAATTCCTCCCTCTCAAACGAAATGCTAAATTCTGCTATATTATGGTCACTGCTTCCCAGGGGTCTTTTACTTAATTTCTAGACATCAAGACAGATGCAACCCTATCTTAACTTCTGTTTAATTCACTCACAGGACTTGGCATTACTGGCTGGGCCTACATTTATTACCCATCCCTTGTTGTCAGTTTTCTTTCAAATCATAATAGTGACAACAGTGTGCTACCTCTTAGAAACCTACATAGAAGAAGTGTTTTGCTCGCGTCCTTTGTTGTTTTGCCATGATTCACAGTACAGAACTACTGTATATGAATCAGATTCAAATTTGATTATTTCCTCACGACCTAGTATAGTTAGTACAGATTACTAGTCATATGAGACAAAATCAACTGAGAGTCACAATTAAAATCCATGAAGCAGCTAGACAGTTCAATCGGTGCATCCACATAATCAGAACTAGCAGATTTTTATCAGGTTGTGCTTCCAGAAGATTGATCTTAATTTAACTAATTTAATTATTACATATTGCTGAGCCTTTCAGTTGCAAAGCTTTGCTTTCAGATAACATTTTGCAAGCATGGTTCTTGAACATGCCAGATTTATACAACAAAAGTTTACTGAACACTTCGAGGCTGAGCAGAGGAAAATAAAAACTTACCATTGGGCAATAGATGAAAGACAAAATCCCTGCTAAAAGGAATAGAGCTGGAGCTTGTAAAATCATCTTTAAAATTTGGTACTTATACGAAGCTTGTTCTTCGGATGCACAAATATGGGCATTCAATAAGTAAGGTCTGTGGAATCCATAAATCACAATTACAGCCTGTTGTGAAATTAGAAGGAGAAGTAGTTAGCTCTATTAAGTTCCTTCTTTAACAACTACAGAGCACATTATCATCATGGGGTGTACTAGTTATATAACATACGATAGTATACATCCAATAACATATACTTTTCCTCCTTTCTCAATGTTATGCATAGATTTCAATGGATTGTAGTGGCACTAGTTAATAAGTATTATCATCTGGATAAAGCAGGCTTCTTACCTCTAGTTGAAACAGTGGAAATTGACCTATCTATACCCAGCATCTTTATAAAAACATACATTACAGTGGTGGTCAATGAAGAGAGATAAGGAACAGGCTTGCTGTTTTGTTTATTTTTCCTTACCTCATCCAGGATCACTGATGGGGGTCATTGATCCATTGGCGCTGCAGTTAAAAATCAAGCAGTGCAGCACAAGTTCTGGATCAAAACTCAGAATATTTTACTCAGTAAGGCTCAGTACAGTACTTGGTGCATTTACCTTCCAACCAAAGAAGCCAAAACTCTGAAGATATATGTACAATAACCTCTTGAACAAGGCCAAGTTTTGTAGCTTTGAAATCAATAATATGATTTTTGTCATGAAATATCATTTAATAAAAAGACTGCAGGTAATAAAACACAGCAAATTACAAATTACAAAATCAGCACGCAAGTTTCACCAGGCCCACTCAGCTGCAGACCTCATTACAACCTTGATTTGTTTGTCCAATTACTGTTTTATACATTTCTTGCAAGATATTTTGTAATTGACATTAGTTTTGCTTGTAGTCTGTATGGGGTCTTTCAAGTTCATTAGCTGCTGTTATAGTGTACTGGTGGGTTTGTAAGCTACCAAGATGCCAAGTGGTTTGAGGAGTGTGGCAGTCATTTCCAAGATGGCTTTTATATCTAGATCCTTTCTATATCTAACTATCACAATCACTCAGGATCTTACACTTTCAATCAAGTTGTCTCTTAATCTTCTAAACTCCAGTGGACACAAGTCAAGCCACCGTTCCTCATAACAGAACATGCCCATTCTAGCAAATCTTCCCGGAGTTACCTTCAATGTAGGAGGTCAAGACTGTGCACAGCATTCCAGATTAGGTTTCATTAATATAGTGTATAACTGAAGCATAACCTCCCTACTTTTGCATTCAATTTCGAGGTCTGCAAATTCTCATCATTCAGATATGTTCCTTTTTTATTCTTTTGGCCAAAATGGACAATATCACATCTGATCACACTATACTTAGTCAGAAACTTGCCCACTCATTTAACCTTCTTATACCCACTTCCACCTCAGTTATACCCTCTTCCATCAGGCAGAAGACACAAATGTTTGAAACATTTACCAACAGATGCAAGAAAAGCTTCTTGCTTGCTGATATCAGACTTATGATAAGACCTCGGAGTTGATCATTCGCTGCACCTTCTCTGTAGTTGTAACACTATACTTGCATTCTATTCATTTACCCTGATGTACTTACGTAAGGTATGATTTGTCTAATTAGCATGCAAAACAATACTTTTCACTGTATCTTAGTAGATGTAACAATAATAAATCAAATCAAACCTGGGTTGCTTTCACCGAGATCATACTAGGATAAAACTAGGACTAGTACAGCCTTCTGTCTGGCCAGCTCCAGAATCTGCTTCTCTTAAAAAAAATTCCAAGAATATTTCATCTATTCTACTTCTGTCCAGATAGCTTTTCAGTCTATATGCAATTTAAAATCCCCCATGATTATTATTGTACCTTTCTGACAAGCTCTCATATTCATTCCTTTATACTTTGCCCTATCCTATCTTGTGGTTACTAATAGGAGATCTATAAACCTCTTCTCAAGTGACTTACATAGAACATAGAACAGTGCAGCACAGTACAGACCCTTCGAGCCCTCTATGTTATGCCGACCTTTTATCTTACTCTAGGATCAAACTTACCTTTCATTTTACTATCATCTATATGCCTATTCAAGAGTCGCTTAAATGTCCTTAATGTATCTGACTCTAACACCACCCCTAGCAATGCATTCCATGCAACCACCACTCTGGGTAAAGAACCAAACACCTACATCTCCCCCAAGCCTTCCTCTAATCATCTTAAAATTATGCCGCCTTGAATCATAGAATCCCTATAGTGTGAAAACAGGCCCTTCAGCCCAACAAGTCCACACCGACTCTCTGAAGAATATCCCACCCAAACCCATTACCCTACCCTATTACTCTACTCTACCCCTGATTACACATCCCTGAACACCATGAGAAATTTAGCGTGGCCAATTCACCTAACCAGCACATCTTTGGATTGTCGGAGGAACCCGGAGCACCCAGAGAAAACCCACGCAAACACAGGGAAAATGTATAAAATCCACATAGAAAGTCGCCTGAGGCTGGAATCGAACCCAGGTCCCTAGCACTGTGAGGGAGCAATGCTAACCACTGAGCCACTGTGCCATCCATTTCTGCCCTGGGAAAAATAAAGGCTCTGACTATTCACTCTATCTATGCCTCTCATAATCTTGTCCACCTCTATCAAGTCATCTCTCATCCTTCTTCGCTCCAATGAGAAAACCCCTAGCTCCCGCAACCTTTCTTCATAAGTTATGCCCTCCAGCCCAGGCAGCATCCTGGTAAATCTCTTCTGCACCCTCTCTAAACCTTCCATAACCTTCCCATAATGAGGCGACCAGAATTAGTGTGGTCTAACCAGGTTTCTATGGAGCTGCAGCATAACCTTGCTGCTCAAACTCAATCCCCATTAGTGAAAGTCAACACACCACACATCTTCTTAACAATGTATCAACTTGGGTGGCAACTATAAGGGATATATAGACCTGGATTCCAGGATCCTTCTTTTTCTCCATACTGCCAAGAATCCTGCTTTTAACCCTGTATTCTGTATTCAAATTTGTCCTTCCAAAATGAACAATTTCACACTTTTCCAGTATTGAACTCCATCTGCTTTTCAGACCAGTTATGCATCCTGTCAATGTACCGTTGCAACCTACAACAACCTTCCACACTATCCACCATTCCACCAACCTTCATGTCATCAGCAAACTTACTAACCCACGCTTCCACTTCCTCATCGAAGTCATTATAAAAATCACAAAGAGCCGAGGTTCCAGAACAGATCATTGTGGAACACCACTGGTCACCAAGCTCCAGGCTGAATACTTTCCATCTACTACCATCCTCTGTTTTTTTCTGGGCCAGCCAATTCTGTATCTAGATAGCCAAATTTCCTTGTATCCCATGCCTCCTTACTTTATGAATGAGCCTACCAGGAGTAACTTTATCAAATGCCTTGCTAAAATCCAGGTACACCACAACCACTGCTCGACTTTTAACAAAGTATTTTGTTACATCCTCAAAGAATTCAATAAGGCTTGTGAGGCATGACCTTCCCCTCACAAAGCCTTGCGGATTATCTCTAATCAAATTACGGTTTTCCAAGTAATCATAAATTCTGTTTCTCAGAATCCTCTCCAATACTTTACCTACCACAGCTGTAAGACTGACTGGTTTGTAATTCCCAAGATTAGAAAATGAGGTCTGCAGATGCTGGAGATCATCCCAATTCCTTTTCTTGAACAAGGGAATAACATTTGCCACCCTCCAATCATCTGGCACTACTCCAGTGAACAGTGAGGTCGCAAAGATCATTGCCAAAGGCGCAGCAAGCTCTGCTCTCGCTTCCTGTAGTAACCGTGGATATATCCCATCTGGACCAGGGGACTTAGCTATCCTTATGTTTTTCAAAATTTTCTGTACATCCTCTTTCTCAATATCAACCTGTTTGAGCATATCAGCCTGTTTCACGCTTTTCTCACAAACATCAATGTCCCTCTCAGTATTGAATACTGAAGCAAAGTATTCATTAAGGACCTCCCCTTCCTCCTCAGACTCCAGGCACAAGTTTGCTCCACTGTCCCTGATTGGCCCTCTCCTCACTCTGGCCATCCTCTTGTTTTTCACAAGTGCAGAATGCCTTAGAGTTTTCCTTAATCCTTTCCACTAAAGGTTTTTCATGTACCCTTCAACGTCTCTTAAGCCTATTCTTCAGTTTCTTCCTGCCTACCTTGTAACCCTCTACAGCCCCATCTGATCCTTACCACCACAGCCTTAAGCAAGCTTCCGTCTTCTTGAAGAGATGCTCCACATCCCTCATTACCCAAGGTTCCTTCACACTACCATCCCTTCCTTGCCTCAGTGGGACAAACCTATCCAGCACTATCAGCAATTGCTCTCTAAACAACCTCTGTCATACATTCTCCTGAAAACATCTGTTCCCAATTTAGGTGCCCGAGTTGCAGCCTAATAGTATTCTAACTCCCCCTCCCCCAATTAAATCCTTTTCCATACCATCTGCTCCTATTCCTCTCCACGACCATAATAAATGTCAGGGAGTTGTAGTCACCGAAATGCTTTCCCACTGAAAGATCTGACACCTGGCGTGGGTTCATTGCCAAGCACCAAATCCAATTTGGCTTCCCTTCTAGTCAGCTTAAGTACATATTGAGTCAGGAGTCCTCCTGAACACACCTAACAAAAACTGCTCCATCCAACCTATTTGAATTAAGGAGGTTCTAATCAATATTAGGGAAGTTAAAGTCACCCATGACAACAACACTGTTACTTCTGCACCTTTCCAAAATCTGCCTCCCAATCTGCTCCTTTGTGTCTCTGTTGCTACTGGGGGTGGGGGTCTACAGAAAGCTCCCAATAAAGTGACTATTTTCCTGTTTCTGATTTCCACCAGACTGACTCTGTAGACAAACCCTTTTCGATGACTTCCCTTTTGCAGGAGAGATACTATCCCTGATTAACAATGCCACTCCCCCACCTCTTTCAGCCCCAACCCCCCCCCCCCCCCCACTCCTTTTGGAACATCTCAACCCTGGAACATCCAACAACCGTTCCTGCCCTTGTGATATCCAAGTCTCCGTAGTGGCATGCTGTATTCTGGCCGTTCATTAAGCTACTCTATCCTCGGATCCGTAGCTCCAGTTCTCACCTCTCTGCCAAACTAGCTTAAACCCTCCGAAGAGCTCTAGCAAACCTCTCACCCAGGATATTGGTGACCCTCCAGTTCAGGTGCAACCCGTCCTTTTTGTACAGGTCCCACTTTCACCAGAAGGTCTCCCAATGATCCATATATCTGAAACCCTCCCTTGGGCACCAGCCCTGCAGCCATGTGTTCATCTGAACTCATGCTCTGTTCCTAGCCTCACTAGCCTGTGGCACCAGTAGCAATCTTGAGATCACTACTCTGCTCATCCTGCCTTGTAGCTTCCAACCTAATTTCCTATATTCGCTTTTCAGGTCCTCATCCATTTTCCTAGCTATATCATTGGTACTGATGTGTACCACAAATTCTGGCTGCTCTTCGTCCCATTTAAGAATCCTATAGACTCAGAGACATCCCTGGCACCTGAGAAACAACATACCATCTGGGAATTTTGTTTGCAACCACAGACTTATTGCCTTTCTCATTTCTCATCTCTACCCAAATGTCTTCTGCATCCCACTTTCCTGAAACTAGGACATCACTTGTGCTAATATTATCATTAATAACCAAAAGGGGAGACAATGACTCTGTGGTATTATTGCTGTATTGTTAATCCAGAGACCCAGATTCAAATCCCACCCTGTAGATGGTGGAATTCAAATTCAATGAAAATCTTGAATTAAGAGTCTAATGATGACTGACCATGAATCTTGAGAGATCAGAGGCTGTTTAGCCTCTTCAAGCCTGACCTCCCCAAATACATGGAAACCTGGAACAGAGGCCAGAGCAATGCAGGACAAGACCTGACTAAACTACGCACAACACCCCACAGGAACACACGCGACTGGTGCCCATGAACCCATTAGGAGCACACACAACCTCTTGGAGCAGCAGACTCCATGCACAGACACCAGGATCGACTAGGCATAGCCACCTATCAGGAAACACGGGATACATGCTGGATTTCAGATGAGACTGAAACTTCGGGGTTTCAATTCCACCCCCGTCCCCAGCATATTCTTGGAAAACACCCAAGCTATTGAGAACCAAATGGATGACCTCAGGGATAAACTCACTTTCTAAAGGGAACTGAGACATTGCTGTGTACTCTGCTTCACAAAGACATGGCTCACTCCTACTACACCTGACTGTACCTTATATTCGGAAGGTTTCTTAGTTCACTGAATGGACTGCACTGTGTCCTTGGACAAAGCTAGGAGTGGGATCTGCTTCCTAATCAACACCACCTGGTGCTCAGACGTGGCGACCCTGGTGAGTTATTGCTCAATGGACGTGGAATATCTTACAGCGAAGTGCTGTGCCTACTACCTGCCGCATAATTTTCGAGGAGGGCAATAGGGAAATCCCTGGCAATTACAGACCAGTCAGTCTTACATCTGTGGTCAGCAGTTTTGAAAAGAATTCTGAGGGATAGGATTTATGACTATTTGAGGAAGCATAGTGTGATTAGAGGCAGTCAGCATGGCTTTACAAATCTTATTGAGTTCTTTGAGTTGACATGACAGGTTGACGAAGGTCAAGAAGTGGATGTGGTGCATGTGGACTTCAGCAAGGCATTTGATAAGGTTCCCCATGGTAGGTCCATTCATAAAGTCAGGAAGTATGGGATACAGGGAAATTTGGCTATCTGGATTCAGAATTGGTTGGCTGACAGAAGGTATAGAGTGGTTGTAGATGGAAAGTATTCTGCCCGGAGGTCAGTGTTGAGTGGGGTCCCACAGAGCTCTGTTCTTGGGCCTCTGCTCTTTGTAGTTTTTATAAATGACTTGGATGAGTAGATTGAGGGGCAGGTTAGTAAATTTGCAGATGACACAAAGGTTGGAGGTGCTGTCAATAGTATCGAGGGCTATTGCAGGCTGCAGTGCAACATAGACAGGATGCAGCGTAGGGCTGAGAAATGGCAGATGAAGTTCAATCTGGATAAATGTGAAGTGATGCATTTTGGAAGATCGAACTCGAATGCTGAATAAAGGAATAAAGACAGGATTCTTGGCAATGTGGAGGAACAGAGGGATCTGGGTGTGCAAGTACATAGATCCCTCAAAGTTGCCACCCAAGTGGATAGTTGTTAAGCAAGCATATGGTGTTTTGACTTTCATTAACAGGGGGATCGGGTTTAAGAGCCGCGAGGTTTTGCTACAGCTCTACAAGTCCCTGGTGAGACCACACTTGGAAAATTGTATCCAGTTCTGGTCGCCCTACTATAGGAAAGATAGAGGGGCTTTGGAGAGGGTGCAAAGAAGGTTTACCAAGATGCTGCCTGGATTGGACAGCATGCCTTATGAAGAGAGGTTGACTAAGCTCAGACTTTTCTCTCTGGAGAGGAGGAGGAAGAGAGGTGACCTGATCGAGGTATACAAGATAATGAGAGGAATGGATAGAGTCAATAGCCAGAGACTTTTCCCCAGGGCAGGATTGACTGGTACGAGGGGTCATAGTTTTAAGATATTATGAAAAAGGTATAGAGGGGACATCAGAGGAAGGTGCTTTACGCAGAGTTGTGAATTCATGAATGCGTTGCCAGCGGTGGTGGTGGAAGCAGAGTCATTAGGGACGTTTAAGCGACTGCTGGACATGCATACGGATAGCAGTGAGTTGAGGGGTGCGTAGGTTAAGTTATTTTATTTTACATTAGGATTAACTCTCAGCACAACATCATGGGCCAAAGGGCCTGTTCTGTGCTGTACCTTTCTATGTTCTATGCTATCCTGACAGCAGTTTGCATCCCATCTCAGGCAGAATTGAAGAGTGCACTTGATGAAGTATACAATGCTATAAACAAACAGTCTTGAGATGGAATACCTCAAGGCCTTGTTCATCGTAGTCAGTGACTTCAACCAGGCCAACGTCAAGAATGCGTTATTAAAATATCATCAACTCATCTTCTGTTCCACCAGAGGCCCAACATCCTTGAACACTCCATCTCCTGTCTACATTTTGGAAAATTACATCTCAACATTGAACTCCTCCACCTGGCTTACAAACAGAAAATTAAGAATGGATCCAGAACAGAAAGTAGTGCAGTACTGCTTTGAGGAAACAGAAGGGCTTCTATGGGACTGCTTAGAGTCAGTGGACTGGTCCATATTTAAGAATTTGATGGCCAAGCTAAAGAAGTATGCCACTACTGTTATAGACCTCATTAGCAAGTATGTAGATGACTGTGTGAAGTTACTCTGAATGCTCCCCAATTGGAAACTACGGATGAACCAGGATATTCATTCCTTGCTGAAGTCCAGGTCTGAGGTGTTCAATTCAGGCAACCCTGATCAATACAAGAAATCCAGGTAAAACCTTCATAAGGCGATTGGAGATGCCCAGAGGCAACACCAAACTAAGCTTGAGACCTAGACTAACCACATGGCCATCCATCGATTATGGCAAGGCTTATATGACATTATGGGCTACAAAAAGTCGAACAGAATTGTGCGCAACAATATATTCCTACCCAATGAGCTCAACATATTCTACATTGGGGAGACAGGCCGCCTACTTGCGGAACGTTTCAGAGAACACCTCTGGGTCACCCGCACCAACCAACCCAACCACCCCATGGCTCAACACTTCAACTCCCCCTCCCACTCCGCCAAGGACATGCAGGTCCTTGGCCTCCTCCACTGCCAGACCATGGCAACACGACGTCTGGAGGAAGAGTGCCTCATCTTCTGCCTAGGAACCCTCCAACCACAAGGGATGAATGCAGATTTCTCCAGCTTCCTCATTTCCCCTCCCCCCACCTTATCTGACTCCAAACTCTTGGACTCAGCACCACCTTCTTGACCTGCAATCTTCTTCCCGACCTCTCCGCCCCCACCCCCTCTCCAGCCTATCACCCTCATCTTAACCTCCTTCCACCTATCGCATTCCCAACGCCCCTCCCCCAAGTCCCTCCTCCCTACCTTTTATTTTAGCCTGCTTGGCACACCTTCCTCATTCCTGAAGAAGGGCTCATGCCCGAAACATCAATTCTCCTGCTCCTGGGATGCTGCCTGACCTGCTGCGTTTTTCCAGCAACACATTTTTAGCTCTGATCTCCAGCATCTGCAGTCCTCATTTTCTCCTATATTTGATGACAATAAACCAAACTCAAACTGTTTTCAAGCTCTCAAATATCTGCCCTCACAAGCTGTTTTAAAGCTACTGGACCACTCCACTTTTCCACTGTTTTCAAGCATTTAAGGTATTTTGCTCCCTCCCCTTGCCCTGTTTTCAAGCTCACAGTCTTCTCCATTTATGCACTGTTTTAAGCTCTCAGACTGCTTTCTCAAGCTGCTTTCAGTCTCTTCGGTTGCATCTGTCTTGTATTGTTTTCGGATTTGTTGACTTCTTCCCTCTTGCATTGTTTTTAAGCCTAAGAAGTTTCAAGAAATGCTTCCTCAAAGAGTTAAGTCTTTAGAACTCTCTATCTCAAAAGGTGGTCTTTATGGATTTATTTTAGGAAAAAAAGTTTTTTTTAATAAAATTATAAAAGTACAAAAGATAACATAACAATCTTACATTACAAAAACTTCAACAATAAACTACCTACTACTCTACAAAACAAGTCAAAACTATCACAAAGACACAGAACAGTCTCTCCACATTACATTTCGATAAGTAATTAAATTTAACAAATTAGATTAAATTAACTTAAATTGAACTAAATCAACTTATGTTAGATCAAATCAAATTAAATTGCACCACTCGATGCACCTCCACCGAAGCTCCTGTCAGCTGCGCCCCCCCCCCATCTTCCCAAGACATCCAGGCTGATAAATCCAGCCTTTACAGCTATGCAAAGGCCCTAATCAGTATGGCTGACAAATCCGTGTCTATGTGATTTAAAAAGTGCCGCCACATCTTATAAAACAGTTCTGTTTTCTGGTGCACCACATTTGTAAGGAAGTTTTTTTTGGAAGGGGGTGGGGGCGTTCTCCATCACTAATGTGCGCCACCCCGTGAGACTTGGGGGCTTTTGAGATCCACCTCATTAAAATGTTCTTCCTTGCACAATATGTGAGAATGTTGAATAGTGTCTTTTCATGTTCATCTAGCGAAGGCAGATTCGGCAATCCCAGAAGAGGGAATACCAGGTCTGCCTTGACTTCAGTTCCGAGGATCCCCACCAACACATTCACTATAGCATCCCGGTATCTATGGAGTTTGTCGCACGACCACAAACAGTGTGCAAGAGTGCTGTTAGTGGTTTTGCATTTAGGGCACATTGGAGATACTCCTTCCTTAAATTTTGCTAAACGCTCTGGAACCATATGGGCTCGGTGGAGAATCTTTAGTTGCATGCCTGCGCTTTATTGCAAATCAAACTCTTTTTCACATTCTCCCAGATAGCCTCCCACGTTTCCAATGAGATTTCTCTCCCAGTTCCGGATTCCAAACTCCTTAAAGTCTTTCCATATCTTCCAAAGTGCCCCATACCTGTAGATGGTGTAGGGTGCTGACTGAGAGTGCCCGCACACTGAAGCATTCTTCTCTCCATATCGGATTTATAGGGCCGAGCCAACAGCGTGGTCGTTTTCAATATGTAACCCCTAATCTGAAAATAGCAGAGGAGTTCCCTACTGAGTAGCCCATATTTATGACTCAGCTGGTCAAAGACATCAAAACCCCTCCATCAAATAGGTCTCCCAGGCAGGAGCATGCTGAGACAATGGGTCGGCCAGGTGGTCAGGCTGGTGGATCTTGTGAAGGAGGTAGAACCGGGCAGTGCGGGGTTCCGGACTATGAGGTTGGAAGCTGTGGGTGGGAGAACGCCTGAGGTGATGAGGTTCTGTATGGTCTGGGAGATGATGGTTTGGTGATGGGGGGATGGGGTCATGGTCGAGGGGGTGGTAGGAAGAGGTGTCCTCGAGTTGTCTTCTGGCTCCTTACACACCAAATCACTCCGTAAGACAATAAAGAGCTTATTTTGGCATTGTTTAAAGTCTGGGAGATCTACCCCTCCCATTCCCTGTGGGAGTTGCAACTTGGCAAATTTAATGAGAGGACACCTATGACACCAAATAAAAGATCCAAGTCAGCCATTAAGCCTCCGCAGCGCTTGATCTGGGCAACAATAGGAGCATTCTCATGGGGTACAGTAGGCGAGAAAGAACATGCATTTTAATCTGAGCTATTTGACCTAACCATGATATTGGTAACCCCTTCCAGCGTTGAAGATCTTGTTTTATCTTCTCAAATAACTGCACAAAATTGGCTCTGTACAATTGATGAAAAGCGGGGGTAATGAAAATATTTCATGGATTTCTAATGCAGAAGTAGATTCAGTCCCAGCATCCAAGACTTTATCACAGACTGCAAATAGTTGAAGCCCAAGCGGTGATCCCTGTGGCACTCCACAAGTTACTGTTTGCCAACCCAATAAAGGCATATTTATCCCTATTCTCTACATCCTATTAGCTGACCAATTCATTATTAATACTAATATGTTCCCTTTGCACCATGATGCTCTAGGGTTTTGTGCTGTAACCTTTGATGTGGCAGCTTATCAAATGCCTCTTGGAAATCCATGGACATTACCACTACCTTGATTGTTATTCTGTCAAGATGATCCAATAAATTAGTCAAACATGATGTCCATTTCAAAAATACATGTTTACTCTGTCTTCCTCAGTATCCTGTTATAATGTGTATAATAACAGATTCGGGCAATTTCTTTATAACAGATGTTAATCTAACTAGGCTACAGTTTCCTGTTTTCTGTCATTTCTTTCTTCAGTAATAGCGCTTTCCAATTTGCAGGGACTTTTTCAGAATTGATGGAAATTGGAAGATTATACCAATAACCAAAACTTTTTCTACAACATCAGCCACTTCTTTTTGAACATTACATTCACCCCATCTGGTCTCAGGAACTTCTTAGACTTAAAACCATAAGACACATGAGCAAAAATAGGCCATTCAGCCCAACATGTTTGCTCTGCCATTCAGCGAGATCATGGCTGATCTGATAATCCTATACTAACTTCCCTGCCTTTTCCACATAGTCCATGACACCCTTACTGATTAAAAAATTGTCAAAGTCTTGAATATGCTTAAGGTGTCATATTTTCCCCAGCACTTTTTCCCTGGCAGAAACTGAGATTGTTTTGAGTTCCTTCTTTCCTTTCCGTGAGATTGTGGGACAGGAAGTCATTGGATCACAGGGACGGGTTTGATCAATTACAGTGTCAGACAAGCTCTTACAATTATCTTCAATTCTCTTTAGCTGCCATGTTTCCTGAGGCCCAGAAATTCAGACAGCATTAATGCTGAAAAAAGGCAAAACTTTCAAGTTGGACAGCTTTGTTAAAATATTAAAATGACCCTCAATTCTCCTAGCAGTAGGTTGATCACCCACTGTATCTCTGTTAAAACTAAGAGTGGGTAGATTTTAGATGCGCAAGATCCAGGTTTAAGATTTTTAAAAATAATACTTCCAGTTTGACCTAAACTCACCACTTTTAAAGATTAAAATTCCCTCCATTTTTGCAATGATGAGTTTATACCACATACTCTCTCTGTTAAATTAAACAGATATTAAAACAATTAAAATAAACAGGTATGATAACAATAAGCTGTACCAAATAGAAGACATCATGTTAAGAGCTGATAGCAAAAGTCCAGTTATTTTTCAATAGTTGGTTGTGATATGAAGTGTACTGTACCTTTAAGACAGTTAAAAGCTAGCAGAACTACCTGACAGCACTAAGTGTTCTTAACAAGATATAATGTAACCTTTTGGTCCAGCATCTAGTGTAGCTGGTTACCTGGAGACAAAAAAAACAAATTCAAATTAGGCCAATCAGTTTAAATTATACCCCGAAAAATACCAAACTCCAATCATGTTTGAATTTAGTATATTGACAATATCAAAAGCCAATGACACAATCTGATGTTTTGGGGTATAAGACCAGGAAAAATTGAACAGTTGGGGGAGAACTGCCAAAAGACCAAAAGATGTAGGCTGCTAGTGAGAACTCTCTGAAAGGTACTTGTCCAGAGAAGGAGTTTGCATAGAGAAAAACATCAACACAGAAAAACATCAAAGAGAAGATTCAACAGCTAGATGGTTTTGAAATTTGAATTTTTCAGTAAATCTTAATTGGGTGTTTTATCGGACCAGTATTATAGAAGGGAAAGTAAAAGATAGGCTAGAGGAAAAAGTTGTAAATAGTCATTAGTTAATTATTCTCTGTTATACTTTAAGAAATAATTAATATTTTTTACTTTAAACAGTTCTTGGCCTCTCCAATTATCACAGATTACTGTATAGGATAAATCTTTTCTGTGTTGCTGGTTTAAATTAAGCAGGGGGTTTTATCCCATGTCATAACAGTTGCATGCAAATATCACTTCTGTAACTTTATTTGCTTCTTTCCTAAGTCAGAGGGCAACTTTAGAAGCAAAGGTAAAAAAATATTGTGGACTTGTTCCTCAGGCTCCAACTTTGGCATGGCTTCCTGATAATCCTCACCTCTTCTACATGACCTTCAAATATTTCAGACTGAATCAAGCATGCTAGGTTCTGCATATGGGAGTTCCCACTGCCTTAAGCTTCTAGTCTTGAAAGGGCAGATGGTGGATCCATGCTCATAAAACTACCCTGGGAATTGCAGATATTTTTAATCAACCTGTTCAGACATATCTTGGCAGGAGACAGAATGTAATCACCTGGACCAGATGGGCTACACCTCAGTTTTGAAAGAGATAGCTGAAGAGATAGTGGAAACTTTAGTGGTGATCTTTCAGGAATCTCTGGAGTCAGGGAGTGTCCCAGAGGACTGAAAAATCGCTAATGGAACCCCTGATGTAAGAAGGGAGTAAGGAAAAAGACAGGACATTATACGCTAATTCACCTGACCTCAGTTATTGGTAAGATGTGAAGGATGAGATTTCTGAATACTTGGAAGTACATAGTAAAATAGGGCAACATCAGCATGATTTCATCAAGAGGAAGCCATTCCTGACAAATTTGTTAGAATTCTTTGATGTGGTAACGAGCAGGTTAGGCCAAACAGATAGATAACATCCATTGGCTCCGACTTTCAGAAGGTGCCGCACAAAAGGCTGCTGAGTAAGGGCCCAAGGTGTTGGGGCAATGTGCTGGCATGCATAGAAGATTGGCTGTCTGGCAGAAGGCAGAGGGCGAGGATAAAAGGGTCCTTGTCCGGATGGAAGCCGCTGACTGTGGAGTTCCACAAGGGTCAGTATTGGGACCACTACTTTTCACTTTATACATTAATGAGCTGAATGAAGGAACTGAGGGCAATTTGCCTAAGTTAGCAGATGATACAAAAATAGCTGGACGGGCAGGTAGTATTGCAGAGGCGGGGAGGCTGTAGGAAGATTTAGACAGGTTAGGAGAGTGGGCAAAGAAGCGGCAGACAAAGTAAAACATGTGAACGTGTTCAGGTCACACACTTCGGTAAGAGGAGGAGGCATGGACTACTTTCTAAATGGGGAGAAAATTTTAAAAGTCTGAAATGCAAAATGACTTGGGAGTCCTAGTCCAGGTTTCTTTTAAAGTAAACTTGCAGATTGACGGACAAATATAATGTTGTCAGTGGTTAGATGGACAAATATAATGTTGTCAATCATCACAAGAGGACTAGAATACAAAAGCTGGGCTGTACTTCTGAGGCTTTCTAAAGCTCTGGTCAGACCACATTTAGAATATTGTGAACAATTTTTGGCCCCATTCCTCAGGAAGGATGTATTGGCCCTGGACCGGGTCCAGAGGTGGTTCACGACAATGATCCTAGGAATTAAAGGCTTAACATACGAGGAACGCTTTGAGGACTCAGACTATATTCGAAAGAGTTTAGAAGAATGTCGGGGATCTGATTGAAACTTTCTGAATACTGAAAGGCCTGGACAGAGTGGATGTAGGGAAGATGTTTCCATTGGCAGGAGAGACGAGGACCTGAGGACACAGCCTTACAGTAAAGGGAAGACAGTTTAGAACGGAGATAAGGAAAAACTTCTTGAGCCAGACAATGGTGATTCTGTGAAATTCATTGCCACAGGACGCTGTGGAGGCCAGGTTATTGAGTATATTTAAAACAGAGATAGAAACATTTTTGATTGCCAAAGGGATCAAAGGTTACAGGGAGAAAGCTGGAAAATGGAGGTCGAAAAACCGATCAATCATGATTAAATGGCAGAGCAGACTTAATGGGCCAAATGGCCTAATTTCTGCTCCTACGTCTTATGGATTGCTTTTTGCACTGGAGGTCTGTGACCAGCAGTGTTCTACAGGGATCGATTCTAGATCCTCTTTTGTTTGTCATTTACATAAATGATATGGATGAAAGTATAGAAGGCATGGTTAGTACGTTTGTTGACCACATCAAAATTGATGGCATTGTAGACAGTGAAGAAGGTTTGCGAAGATTATAAAGGGATCTTGATCAAATGGGTCAATAGGTTTAAAAATGGCAGATGGGGGTTCAATCTGGATTAACGTGAAGTATTGCACTTTGGAATAAGAAACAAGGGTAGGGCTTACACAATTAATAGTAGGGCCTTGGGTAGTTTTTTTTTTAGATTAGATTAGATTACAGTGTGGAAACAGGCCCTTCGGCCCAACAAGTCCACACCGACTACGGGCAATTTAGTATGGCCAATTCACCTGACCCTGCACATCTTTGGACTGTGGGAGGAAACCGGAGCACCCGGAGGAAACCCACGCAGACACGGGGAGAACGTGCAAACTCCACACAGTCAGTCGCCTGAGGCGGGAATTGTGTTGTACAACAGAGAGGCCGAGGGTTGCAGGTACATAATCCTTTGAAGTTTGCATCACATATAGGACAGGGTGGTTTCGAAATGTATTTGGAACACTTGCCCTTGTTGCTCAGTCCTTTGAATACTGGAGTTGGAAAGTCATATTGAGGTTGTACGGGACATTGATGAGGCCTCTTCTGGAATACTGTGCCCAGTTCTGGTCACCCAGTTATAGGAAGGATATTATCAAGCTGGAGAGGGTTCAGAAGAGATTTACCAGGATGTTGTCAGGTATGGGAGATTTGAGTTATAAAGAAAGGCTAAATAAGCTGGGACTTCTTTAAAACTAGACTGTAGGAGGTTGAGAGGTGATCTGATAGAAATTTATAAAGTAATGAGAGGTATAGATAGATTTAATGGTTGTTGTCTTTTCCCTAGGATGGGAGATTTCCCAGACTGGGGGGTGATATTGTTAAGAGAGATTTAAAAAAAAGGCAGCGCAAATGTTTACACAGAGGGTGGTTTGCATGTGGAATGAGCTTCCTGAGAAAGTGAAGGAATGTGGGTAAATTTACAATGTTTAAAAAATATTTGGATAGATACATGAATAGGAAAGGTTTGGAGGGATATGCGCCAAGAGCATGCAGGTAGAACTAATTTAGTTTGGGATTATGCTAGGCATGGACTGGTTGGACCGAAGGGTCTGTTTCCATGCTGTATCATTCTACGTCCGAAGCAGGTGAGATCTGAACCTGGACCTTCTCGGCCAGAGGTAGGGACACTATCACCACGCAAGATGCTTTAAAAAGATGGACTGGAAATAAACCCAGGTCAACTTATTGGGAAGCAGTTATGCTCACCATCACTGTATTTCTGGAATTTGTAACATTAGGCAAGTACCAAATATATTTGGCCCCCAGGATATTTTATGGACATTCCATTGTATTTTGAGAGAAAGGCCAAGGAACTACAGCCTCATGTTGTTTGCTGTAAGATTGGAACAAGCCAAATCACTTAATTCATACCTGAATTAATCCAATGATAATGGCACAAACACAAAACGATAGAATTCCAAGTGTGTCATCTGGAAATGAGGCCATCAAAGAAAACTAAGAAAGAAAAAAAGGTTTCAATGTTTTGTAGATATATTAAACTTGACATTTTAGAATATACTTTACATTTTGAATATATTTTAAGTCCAGTTATGCTAAGAAAATATTAAATTCAACACTCAGAATTATAGAATGATTACAACACAGGGGATCATTCAGTCTGTTTTATCTGTGCCAGCTTTCTGCAAAAGAAATTCAGTGATTTTGTCTCATCCACTTCTCCTATATAACCAGAATTTTTTTCTCTTTAGATAACTACTGTTGAAAAGCCTTGATGGAATCTACCTTCGCCACTCTCTCAGGCAGTGAATTCCAGATTCCAGTCACTTGCTCTGTCAAAAAATTATTCTTCATGTCACTGATAGTTCTTTTTGTCAATCACTTTAAACTGGTATCCTGTGGACCTTGGTTCCTCTACCAGCAGGAACTGTTTCTTCCTCTCCACTGTATATAAATCCTTCTTGATTCCGAATACAAATATCAATTCTGCTAAGTTTCTTTTCTCTAACAACAGACACAGATTTAACAATGTGTAAAACTGAAGTTTTTCTTCTCAACTACCATTTGTGTAAGTCTTTACTCTAAGAAGTTCACATCCTTCCTAAAGTATGACATCCTGAACTGGACGCAATACTTTCATTCAGGACAGACCATTGTTATTTACTGGGTCATCATAACTTGTTTTTTGTATTCTACTCCCCTTTTTAGAAAGCCCAGAATCTCATATCTTTTATTAACCACTTTTTGAACCTACAATCTATGATGATTTGTACACTTATACCACCAGGTTACTTCGTTCCTACATCCCTTTAGAATTGTATCCTTTATTTTATACTGTCACCTCACATTCTTCCTAACAAAATGAATCGTTTTCAATTCTCTACACAAAATTTTATCTGCCACTTTCATTCCACCAGCTTATGTCCTCCTGAGGTCTATCACTGTACTTCGTAAAGCTCACAATACTTTGAAGTTCAGTGTCATTTGTAAATTTTGAAATTGTCCCCAGTCCAGGTCATTAAAATATATCACGAACAGAGATGAGGAGGAATTTCTTTAAGTGTGGTACATTTTTGGAATTCTCTGTCCCTGAAGGCCATGGAGACTCAGTCAATGAGTATGGTCAAGACCGAGAGTGATAGGATTTATACACATTAGAGATATCAAGGAACGTAGGCATAGTGTAGGAAACTTTATCCAAAGTGAATGTATATGCCAAAATAATGAACAGATTTGACAGAAAATGCACACATGGAACCAAAATACAAAACTACCACCAGGCAACAAAAATAAAATCAAAATGGGGAAACAGAATTCATGGTTTGAAAGTGTTGAACACAGTGTAATGTTACGAAGGTTGCAAAGTGCCAAATCAGAAGATGACTTGCTATTCCCACAAGTTGCACTGAAATTACTACAACACTACGACAGGCCAAGCACAGAAATGTCAGCAATAAAAGCAAGGTAGTGAATTAAAATGGCATCATCAGAAAGCTCTGGGTCATCCTTACATTCAAAGCACAGATGTTCCACAAAGACGTCACTCAACTTGCACTTGCTCTCCCCTTTGCAGAAGACTGCATTGTGAGCAGAAAATTCAGTATACCAAATGGAAAAAGAACGAGATATTTTTTTCAATAAAGGAGGAGAGGATTTGGGGCTTTGGACAGAGATGAGAGAGGAGATAAAAGGACAGGGGAGACAATGGCCTAGTGATATTATCACTAGCCTATTAATCCAGAGATAGAGGTAATCTTCTCGGGACCTTGGTTTGAATCCTGCCATGGCAATTGGTGAATTTGAATTCAATAAAAGTCTGGAATTAAGAGTCTAATCAAACCATTATCAATCTTCAGGAACAATCCATCTGGTTCATTTATGTCCTGTAAGGAAACTGCAGTACTTACCTGGTCTGGCCTGCATCTGACTCCAAATGGTTGACTCTTAACAGTCCTCTGGGCAATTAAGATTTGGCAATAAATGCTGGCCTAACCAGTGATGCCTGCATTCATGAATGAATTTAAAACAAAATGACAAGGCCCAACAGTAAGGGATGAGATATTGAGTTTGATTAAGGAGTGAATCAAGGTTTTGTAGAGTGTTTTATCAGAATTTGATGGGAGAGTTATTTTTAATTCTCCAGTTCCCTTGACACCATTCTTATGTCTGAGGAGGCATGGAATATTATTGCCAGTGTTCCTAGAACTTCAATCCTTACTTCCCTCAATATCTATGCCCGAAACGTCGATTCTCCTGTTCCTTGGATGCTGCCTGACCTCCTGCGCTTTTCCAGCAACACATTTTCAGCTCTGATCTCCAGCATCTGCAGTCCTCACTTTCTCCCTGAATCCCATCAATCCTAGTGATTTCTTCACTGTCAGCCTATTTAAACTTCTTAATGTAGGAGAAGTAAACCATTTAATCCAGTGTCATTCAATGAATGAACGGTTGATCTGATAATCCTCATTATCATTGTTCTGCCTCTTATCCTAACCCGTTGATTCACTAACTAATTACAAATCTGTCTATTTTACTTGTAACGACCCAGTTTCTACAGCTTTCTATGGTAAACAATTCCACAGATTTGTTACTCTGACAAAAGAAATTCCTCTTCTATATTCTAACTGGTGGCTCCTTACTCTGACATTATGCTCTTTGGTCCTAGACTCTCCCACAAGGAAAAACAACTCCTCAGCATCTAACATGTTAAGTCCCCTAAAACTCTTGTATGTTTCAATAGGGTCACCTCTCAATCTTTTGAATTCCAATCAGTACAGATCCAATCTACACATCCATTCCTCATAAGAAAATCCCTTAATGTCCAGGATCTAAAATCCTCACTCCGCTATCAGTTCTCCAGTTATACATTCATTTTCTACAGCCTTCCCTTTGTGTACTCATCTGTACATGGTATCAGAAGTAATCCGAAAATCACTAGTTTTATTTCCTAGCTTCCTAAACTTTGACTACAGAACTTCTTCTATCAACCTATGTCATCAGTATTGATGTGGGCCACAACCTTTAGCTACTCTGCACTGATGTGAATTAAGTGTGTACAATTCTAATTACCACATATTCAACATAAATATAATGAACCTATGAAAAACTTTACTAGGCAAAATCACTCTTCTGAAAGTTCATAGCAAAGAAATGCATATTTTGACAAAAAGAATACATTATAAAACACAATTGTTGATGCCTTAAACATTGTGGTGTATGCTACTTAGACAACAGTGAATGCTAAAAATTCCATAAAATGTATCTACTTATAATAGTAACTTACCGTATAAGGCAGGAAGGTTATGAGCATCATACATGCCTAAAAAATAAATATATCACTTTAGATTACAATTCAGACTGATGCTGCAGTGTATGAAACCAATACTAAATAAGATTGCTGTTATATATTAATTTTGCTTCATTATCAACTGGTGTAAAATTTGCATTGATGAAAAACTGGCAGGATAACTAGAGTCAGTTTAGATTCTGAATCTTGAGTAACCCAAAATATAAGCTGCCATACTCTGTATAATGGGAAGTCTTGCGTCTCTTGGGCTTCACACCAAGTACCGCTCAGTGTGAAGTCCTGGTTTAACAGTGACTTGTTCGGCACTTTTTAAACATGCTATGAAAATTTCTGCAGAGTAATGATGTTCCTGTTCAGATTCATCACACTGAAAAATAACCACAATGGAAGACTGAATTCACTTGGCACTAAACCAAAGAAATATATAACTGGTAGTATTGTTCAGATCTACTGGCTATGTAGTTTAATGTAGAAATAACCACAAAGAATAGGCTATTTTAAAAGAAAAAAAATCAGGAGAACCTTTTAATTAAAAAAAAAATGAAGATTCTTAGATTGCATGTCTTATACAAATGTGTTCAGGGTTTATGTATTAAACATGTATGTTTCGAACTCCTGATTCATTATCTATCCTGAGATTATGAAGATGCTATTCAATGCTGTCTGTTCACATCGATTAGTGAACAGCATTAACACCGCAGGAGAGACTGGCTGTACTTTGATTTGAAAATGACATTTAAGCAAGGTCACGGTTTCTCATATGACTGATTGGCAGAGCTCAGGTCTTTGGGTGCATGGAGCAGGATGCCCCATAAGGTCATGGGATCTGCTTTATTTCCTTGTTCGTTGTCAGTACATCATTGTGGTACTGGTATACAAAGCATGATGCAGCTTCATGGAACAAGTTATGCAGCTTCATGGAACAAGTTATCGCCATTCTAAATGACTGGGAAAAAAACTCCTCCTAGTCACAAGGGTTAAATGCAGCCAGGATTCAAGAGCAGCTTTGGGACAACTTTGACACTATGGAACAGTCAAGGGAACAGGAGCTAGCAAGGAAGATGGCTTTTAGTCATGCAAACACAACACTATCTGAAGTTGTTTTTGCAGGAGTTTTGCCTGAATGGCTTCAAGAACGATATTGATGCTTCCCAGAGATGTGACAGAGGTAGTGCTGATGGAATTTCTCTAGCATTCATTTAGATATCACTGATACACAAAGCAGGTCACACTGTAGGTCAGTGGTGTGGTAACAACACCTGCACCATAGAATAGGACTTCTGTTGACTTGCAGAGGTCTCCATCATCAAATGCTCACTGTTGTAGTTCATAGAAGGCTGAATTTGTGCAGCTCACCATAATTTGGTTCTCCTTCTGGATGGTGGCTGTTTGAGAATGGTGACTGCTAAGGTAGAACGGTTCAACATATTTTAAAGTCTCTCCTTCTACACATACAGAGGATAGACTATGTGATCAACCAGGTCAATGTTGATATGAGCTTTGTTTCAGCAAAAGTCAATGACAGATAAGTTTCTTGTTTGACAAATAAAGTGATCCAGAGTGATATCCAAATCCCATGCAGAGTGGATAACAAACACTGCAACTATCTGCAAACTAGGTCATACATATCTATGATTGTCAGTTTAGTTTTAGCACAGAGGTGACCAATGATTTTCCATCTGTTAAAACTGACACTGGATGACAGCTGATTTTTGAGGAGTGAATAGCTATTGTAAAATAGTGGCAACAAGTTACGAAGGCTATCCTTAATTGACCTTTGTCTGGATTTTGAGGATATCTATTCCAGGTCTCCCACTTAAGACAGAAGAAACATTACCAGAGTAAAAGTTAAAAGCCTGTATTTATGTAGTATATTTGAAAAACCTTAGGACATCCCAAAAATGTTTTATAGCCAAATCAGTAATCTTGAAGTATAATGTATAGCATCTTACTACATTGTCAAAAATGAAGAACTCATTTTTAGCATGTCAAGGGCCCACAATGAAATTATAATTGACACATA
This sequence comes from Chiloscyllium plagiosum, assembly GCF_037043375.1. Lineage (NCBI taxonomy): Eukaryota > Metazoa > Chordata > Chondrichthyes > Orectolobiformes > Hemiscylliidae > Chiloscyllium > Chiloscyllium plagiosum. Next base: position 36,478,803 of record NW_028270139.1, on the reverse strand, counting down.
ATCCGTTCATTAACCAGGGGAGGCAAGACAGGATCTCAGTTTAATGTTTCAATAAAAAGATGCCATATATGTCAAAGCAGCACTTTCATAATTCTGCACTGTAGTGACAGCCTAAAATATGTATGTTTTTGGAGTAGATCTTTCTGACTGAGGGACCACTATGCAACCACTGATCAATGCAAAATGGATAATAACTTACACACAATATAAATTATAGACTATGAAAAATATTTCATGATTTTGATAAATTCCATAAGTCTTAGTGCTCCTCAATTTTGCACTTGTACTCAAACAATACTAGTGCTGTTTTCTAACTGATGTGAACAGACCGTACAAATTATTAATTTTTCGATATCAGAACAGATAATGATCCAGAAATTCTGCTTAATACACACACCCTGAAGACAATACAAGAATGCAAATCTTCCCCCATTTTTAAAACAAAGTTCAACATTTTACTTTGTAAATTTTTCTCAACAATTTTTTTCTTCATTAAAATGCACTGACATCTCTAGGAGAAAGTGAGGACTGCATATGCTGGAGATCAGAGTCGAAGAATGTGGTGCTGGGAAAGCACATCCGGTTATGCAGCATTCAAGGAACAGGAGAGTCAACATTTCAGGCATTAGCCCTTCATCAGACATGAGGACTCTTCTGCACTGAAATCTCAGTGGATACTGCTTCCATTATCTGATTTAAATAACATGAAACTAAGTAGCAGCAAATAACTAATATAAGCAACAGTGCAGTCGAGCATGATCAAATTTCTGCAGATATTGATTTTTATCTTGATAATCCTGGGACTAATTGTAGTGCTGAAGAGTGTGGGACTGAAAAAGCACAGTGGATCAGGCAGCATCCAAGGAGAGTTGACATTTTGAGCATAAGCTCTTCATCAGGAATGACGGGGTGGCACAAGGGGGCTGAGAGATAAATGGAAGGGGGGATGGGGATGGGGCTGGGCGGTGGAATATAGCTGGAAGTGCGATAGGTAGATGAAGCTGGGGGATGAAGGTGTTGGGTCAGAGAGGAGGGTGGAATGGATAGGTGGGAAGGGAGATGGACAGGTGGGACAGTTCAAGAAGGCAGTGCCAAATTGGAAGGGTGGATCTGGGATAGGGTGGGGAGAGGAGAAATAAGGAAACTGGTGAATCCACACTGATGTGTGTTGGAGGGTTCCAAGGCGGAAGATGAGGCGTTCTTCCACCAAGCGTCAGGTGGCTAGAGTTTGGCAGTGGAGGAGGCCCAGGTCTTGCATGCCCTGGGCAAAGTGGGAGGGGGAGATGAAGTATTCAGCCACAGGGCGGTGGGGTTCCTTAGTGTGAGTGTCCCAGAGATGTTCTCTGAAATGTTCTGCAAATTGGCGTCCTGTTTCTCCGATGTAGAGGAGACCAGATAGAGAGCAATGGACACAGTAGATGACATGTGCAGAAGCACAGGTAAATCTGTGTGGAATGTAGAAGGATCCTTTGGGGCCTTGGACGGAGGTGAGGGGAGAGGTGTGGGCGCAGGTTTTGTACTTCTTGCAGTGGCAGGGGAAGGTGCCGGGAGTGGAGGGTGGCTTGGTGGAGGCGTGGACCTAACAAGAGGTATATTCCCCTCCCCACCTCTATCTGCGTTCGACTCTCCTTCTCCTCAGATGCTGCCCAAACGGCTGTGCTTTTCCAGCACCACACACTTCAACTCTGATCTCCAGCATGTGAAGTCCTCACTTTCTACTAACTGTAGTGCCTCAACATTATTCTTCAATAGAAGTCAATCAACTCATTACGGACATACCTGGAGTCACTTTTAATCATCAGAGATTGGGGAAAAACTAGTGTTAATACACAACGTCTTTAATAAAGTGCAATACAAATGATAAAAAAACAATAATAGCATCAGGAACAATTTCAATGTGGAATTTACAAAGGTAGCATCTAACCAGCGACTTGATATTTAGATTAGATTACTTACAGTGTGGAAACAGGCCCTTCGGCCCAACAAATCCATACCGACCCGCCGAATTGCAACCCACCTAGACCCATTCCCCTACATTTACTCCTTCACCTAACACTACGGGCAATTTAGCATGGCCAATTCACCTAACCTGCACTTTGTTTTTGGACTGTGGAAGGAAACCGAAGCACCCGGAGGAAACCCACGCAGACAAGGGGAGAATGTGCAAACTCCACACAGTCAGTCACCTGAGGCGAGAATTGAACCCAGGTCTCTTGTACTGTGAGGTAGCAGTGCTAACCACTGTGCTGCCCATATTATGGATATATTTGCCCAAGAGAGAACAACACCTGTTTCTTGTTCAGTTAGTTTGAAAATCTGAATAAATTGGATACTCACCAAGTTCAGAAGGGCAAGAACATCATCTATTCGCTCAATCACTTGGAACAATCTAAATGAAGATATTTAAAAATTTCAGTTCTCTTCAAAATTTCTGTTCAAGTAACACATTTCAAAAATGGAAACATTTTTTTTTTAGTTTTTAAGTGGGAATTCATGGTTCCATCATATTTATATCAACAATAACAAAACTCGCAGATGAAACAAAGTATTAATGCAAAGTCCCTCCACATAACTTTCAAAAATAAGAGATCTCGCATCCATCTGATTTGTTTGAAATGAAAGTGTACCACATTTGCAAAAATAGTATTTACCTGATATGTGAAGCCCAAGCTACAGTCACTATTAAAAATGTCATAATGTAAACAGCTATCTTGGTTGTAAGAAGCTGCTGCAGACTTTCTTCCAGCTCCTAGTTCAGAAAATATAATGATGTTATCTGGCAGTAGATATAATCAAAAATGTACATAACCACTCTATGGTGTATCTGTATGGCAGCTGCTAAATCCACTTCCATGAGTTGTTAATATTTAAATTAGGAGTATAATTACAGTGGAATTAACTTCATTTTCAGTATAAATTGCAAGAGTTATCAACTTATTAAAAACAAATGCATTAATTGTCTTTTTTTTTCCTATCTCTCATTTTCAAACCACTGCAGCAAGTTTTACTCTTCATTTATCATCATATAATGGCTTTCGGACAGAAACAAAAATACAAAAACATTTAGCAGCCAATATATTAACATTTGATCTGCTGACATTGTGGCTTTGTGGCAAATACAATAACCAATAGGTGCACAGGGAAGACCCAGAAAAAGCAATGTGAAAAGCATTTAATTGATTTTTAATGGTATTAGTTGCGCAAAGCTATGGGAAAAGTTCTTTCTCTACTTTGAATAGTACCATGTTATCTTTTATATCTATATAAGAGGGCAGAAAGTGCCTCAGTTTGAAGTCTTATCCAAAACACAGCACCTCAGAGTGTGCACTGCTTGCTCAGTACTGCACAGTGGCATCAACTTGAATTATATGCTTAAATCTTGAAATGGGCCTTGAACTCATGGCCTTCTGACTCAAACGAAGGGTACTACTTATGAAACTCAGGCTGATGTTATAGTTTTCTTTCTCCCCACCCTATTATTAGAAATGGGGAGAAACTCCAGTATTCCATTATTGGCTATTGCATGGTTTTGATTATTATTCCAACAGAAATGCAGATTTTTTACACAGAAAAATATATTTCCCCTATTCTTGCACATTTACATTAAATTACATGTACTAATAATGTTATTTAGAATATATATTTAAGCTTTCAGAGGTACAATACCTGATCAGCCCTTATTTTTGTATGAGAAACAGGCAATATCTGGAAGCAAAAACAATACAGTTGATTTAGTCGTGTATTACTGCTTTGATCCAAGATTCTAAAATCTTATATTAAAAACTTCAATTTGTTGTTATTCATTGGGCAGAAAACTTATAACTACCACCACTAACAAGGAAGTTTAATTCACTAAAAATGGAGTTGCTTTATCGGTACACAAGGTAAAAACAATGACTGCAGATGCTGAAAACCAGATTCTGGATTAGTGGTGCTGGAAGAGCACAGCAGTTCAGGCAGCATCCAAGGAGCTTCGAAAACGACATTTCGGGCAAAAGCCCTTTTATTCCTGATGAATGGCTTTTGCCCGAAACGTCGATTTCGAAGCTCTTTGGATGTTATCGGTACACAACACAGCCTTTCATTAAAATATGGATATTTACTGCAAGGTGATCCTATCTTCTACTCATGCCACAGTGAAATTACTGAGCTGAAGTGCCAAAATGACACATTTTGAGAGGAGAGCACAAGTTAGATTTTTTACAGTACCATCGAGCTCAAAAGCCTTTTGCACCATAATTTGCTGGAAGTGCAAGTGGTTAATAGAAAGGAAGATCAATAGGGTATCTGAAAAAAACATGAGCCTTAAGGACTGAGAAAGAAAAAAGGAAGAATGGAGAAGCAGACGACTTAGCCAGAACAGGGACTAAAATAGGTAAGAACAAAGGGAATGCTGACAAGAAAACAAAACTTGGCAAATAAAAATCAAGTTCTGACACACGCTTGGAGTAGGTGGAGCTTAATTTGGGCCTTTTGGCTCAGTGGTAGGACACAAGCACTATGGCATAGGAACCCTAATTTGCCAGGTTTTTAATATATTTTTTTTTCATTATAAGGAAACATAAAAATGCTGCCAGATTTTGTCTCTCCAACAATTTTTTATATCCAGGAATGGGACTGAACCTGCTACATTGTTCCCTTGCTATTCCTGGGAATTATTGTCGTACCTTAAAAAGGTATTCCTGCTCTTAATTATTATATTAAATTTAATCTATGAAATGCAGTGGGCAATTAATGTGAAACTCCTAAAGGTATCCATTCTCCCTCATTTTCAAGCCAGGAACTAGGTAGAATTGATTTGATGAACAGCATGCTGTAAATATATTCCAAAACATGTCATAATTTAGAAATATAAAGATATATATCATAATATATTTGTCTCTTTCCAGACTGGATGCATTAACAATTCAGAGTAGAACATTAAACAGAATCAAAGCCTAGAAGAAATCTAATTAGCATTTCTTCATAAAGTGGATTAGAAAATCTAGTCATATGATTGCAAAATCAACTACTCTAGGGTTAAAATCTCTCATGCTTGCAGCAAAAAGATCAAAGTAAACTGCATTGTCCTATATGGCAATGTGGTTAATATGTGGTTGCAACTGCACCCATCATGAGGACATGGGTGTATTCCACAAATCATTTGACTTGAGTCTTTTAGATAAGGCATGAACAATTTGTCATCAGTGGGTGAGTTGTTCATCAGGTTTCACCCTGTTGTAGCCATGGTCCAATTCAGTGGCTGGTGAATGGTGACCACCAGAATGTTGATGGTGAATTTAGAAATGATAACATGTTGAGGATCAAGTTGGCAGTTTGTTCCCTTGTTTCGTGGTGGTCGTTACTTAAGTACCCACACAATGCAAATGTTACATAGGTCTTGCTGTAGGCTAGAATGGCCTGCTTTATTATCAAGGTAGGCAAGTACTGTGGTATCATCAAGCAAGCATCTTTGTTGTCAGTATATGATTGAGAAACAATCGTTAATGAAGTAGAAAATGGTGATGGTTAGGCAGAGAATGCTCCTCTGAGGAATTCCTCAAAAATGACTTAGCTCCAATGACTACAATCATCTTTTTTTTTCAGCTGGTATGATGACAGCTATGTAAATTTTCATCCACTCAACAGATTTGCTCGGTTTCTTTGGTGCTATACTGATCAAATGTGGCCTTGGTATAAAGGGCAGGGAGAAAGTGAGGATTGCAGATGCTGGAGATCAGAGTCAAAAAGTGTGGCACTGGAAAAACACAGCAGGTCATGCAGCATCTGAGGAGGAACATTCCTGATGAAGGGCTTATGTCGAAACATCGACCTTCCTGCTCCTCAGATGCTGCTTGACCTGTTGTGCTTTTTAACGCCAAACTTTTTGACTTTGATATCAAGGGCAACTAATCTAATTTATTCTGATACTTAGCATTTCCATTCATGCTGGAATTGTGAAGTCCTTATATGATTCAACGTAGGTTTTAGTACTCAGATTATTGATAAATATTGCTCATGGCAAATTGGTGAGTCATTTACTAGTGATTAGGAGTAAGCTGTCCAATGGTATTTGGCAAGGTCAGTTTATCCTGTATCCTGGTCGTGTGCATTCTCTCCTCCATAAACTCAGTCATCCAAAAACCTGCTGGCCCTGTCTTAATTCACATAACAATGCTGTTCTCACCAATCTCTGGGTGAGAACAACAAAGGAGGGCCAATGACTTGATTTTAAAATTCGCATCTTATCAAATCATTACTCCTCCAATTATCCTGCCCTCTCCTCTAAAATCACCCCAGTCCCATAATCTTCTGACATCCATGTTCCGATAATTTTAGCCGCTTGATCATCCCTAATTTTAATTGCTCCAACAATGGCGGTTGTGGCATCGATTTCATAGACCATTGGGTCTGAAATATCTTCTTCATCTGTTACTTTATGTTTCTTCTTTCAAGTGCTCCTCTGAGGAGGTTTTTAAGCAGCGAATCTTGTGTATCCTTATGTGGTTCGAAATCATACTTGGCCTTATAATGCCACTGAAGTGCTTTGGGGCATTTAATTCACCTATATTTATATAGCACCTTTAACGTAGTGCTATCATCATGATGTACTGGAGCAACTTTGTACACTCTCAAATAGATGCTGCTGTTATATTTGTACTTGGCAAGAGAAGCTTTAGTGCAGATCTTTAGCACTACAGCTCAAAAGTATCCATTGCACTCCTCTACTTCTTGATGTGACATGCAGTGATCCAAATTAGCTTGCAATTGAAATCTAAAACAGTGGAGACCTCCAGAGAAGGACAAGATCATGATCATGTTCTCAGCTTTTAGCTGATAGAATATTTCAATAGGATCTCTTAAACTTGGTGACTAACTCAGCTGTTTCCCAAAGTCTATCCAAATCTGTCTACAAGGTATAAATAATTCAGGAGTGTAATGGAAATTCTCAACTGTCCTGGACCTGTGCAGCTCACTGCAAAGCTGGATACCATGCAGGTCAAAGCAGTCTGTTTGATCAACATTCCAATAAATATGTTCAACATTTACTTCCTTCAACATTAGCACAGTGGCAGTACTATGCACTACGTAGAAAGTGCCCTACAGAAACTCAACAAGACTTCTTCCAAAGTCACAGTCCTGCTGCCTGGAAGGATGAGGGCAGCAGATGCAAGTTCCCTTGAAGCCATACACCATACTGATTTCGATTTTATTGCCAATCCTTCACTGTTATTGGGTGAAAATACTAGAATTACCTTCCCAACTAGTGTTCAATGGGATGGTAAGGACAATAAGAAATGAACAAATGTTGAGCTAGCCAGTTAGCTAACACGAATCCAATGAAAGCTTTAAAACAAAATCAGCATTTTTTATGATTTTACTGTCATTTAGTAATCTAATGATGTAATCCTGAGTTCATAAGATTTGTATGATTTTCCTTTGTAAATCCATTGTTTATGCCTCAGCCATGTATCCACATCACTGCCTGTTAATAAAGCATCTCACATTAACATTTCTTCAATCTCTGTATCCAGTCAAGTAGTTTTAAAAAATGCTTTCTTACACTACTTGAAAGAATAAGGTAAAAAAAAATCACACAACACCAGGTTAATAGTCCAACAGGTTTATTTGAAAGAACTAGCTTTCAGAGCACTGCTCCTTTGTCAGGTAGCAGTGGAGCAGGATCATAAGACAAAATTTAAAGCAAAAGAAACAACATGTTGAACAAACCTAGACTGCTGTTCAATATATCATTTCACAGTTGCATGACACTGTGATCCTTTGCTACAAATTCTGTGTCTTATGACCCTGCTCCATGGAGCAGCACTCCAAAAGCTAGTGCCTGTGATTACAAATAAACCTGTTGGAATATAATCTGGCGTTGTGATTTTTAACTTCGTCCACCACAGGCACCTCCACATCATGAAAGAATAAGGCTATACCAAGGGTCGGTTGTGGCAGCATAGCTAGAGTTTATGAATCGCAAAAAAAATGTTCGTCATGTTTTATTGCTGAGGCTGTAAAAAAGAAATGCAGCGGCCTACGTTCCGCATTTTTGTTGCTCACGTCGCTCCGAAAGCTTGTGATTTCGAATGAAACCCATTGGACTATAACCTGCTGTCGTGCGATGCTGCCAAGTGATTGCGGATTACCCGGAAGTTTGGCTGTGAAGGTAATGTCTGCGACAGAAACGTATTTTAAACAGCGCGCCACAGCCGCTCCCTCGCTGCCCTTCTTACCATGACTGTGGCGACGATGGAGATGACGGCATCGCTGTAAGCCAGCAGCCGGTGTGATGACTGCTCAGTGCCGCGGCGGCTGAAGCACAGGGACTCGGCCGGGAGCGGCTCACTCGCCTCTTCCTCGATCACCTCTCCGCGTTCCACCATCTTGTCAGTACCAACGGCCCAAGCCGTCAGCTCGCGCACTCCGCCCTCCCACCGCGAGCACAAACGGCTTTCGGCGCCGCGCGTTCCCTCACCAGTCCCTTTCTCCCCTCCGTCGCGGGCATGATCTGCGCGCTCCCCTGCCTTCTCAGTCGCGGGCACGAGCGGCTGTTGGATTCGGGAACGCGGCAGTTGGCCCTGCGCGCTCTCGCCGCTGGTGGGTGATATGCTTGCACATTTCTACATTTTAGGGTGATAGATTGTGGGGAGCAGCCAAACAGCAATTGGGTCATGTCGACAGAACTGTTTTAATCATGATTCGGAGATGCTGGTGTTGGACCGGGGTGTACAAAGTTAAAAATCACACACCACCCGGTTATAGTCCAACAGGTTTAATTGGAAGCACACTAGCTTTCGGAGCGACGCTCCTCCATCAGGTGCTTGTGGAGGGCTCGATCGTAACACAGAATTTATAGCAAAAATTTGCAGCGTGATGTAACTGAAATTATACATTGAAAAATACATTGTCTGTTGAGACTTTCATTTGTTCGAACACCATGATAGTTTCACTTCTTTTATGTGTACATCACAAAACCTTTTTTTAAGAAGTTGCACTCTCAGGTTAGCTGTAACAATTGGTGTTAGCTAGACAATATGTTGAAGGTGTTAGCTCTGTGTTCTCATGTAGTTTTTGAGCAAAGTACACTGTAACTCTGCAAGTACAAATTCACTCCACAAAATATGTGTGCGCATGTGGGTCTTTGTGTCTGTCTGGGTGGGGGTTGTGAGTGTGAGGGAGAGTGTATATGTGTGTGTAGTGAGTGTAGAGTGTCTTACGTCTGTGAGGGGATGCACGTGTGAGAGAGTGTATATGTGTGTGTAGTGAGTGTAGAGTGGTCTAAGTCTCTGAGAGGATGTGTGTGGGAGTGTGTGTCTGTAACACACACACATGCATCCTCTCAGAGACTTAGACCACTCTACACTCATGCACACACATGTACCCCCTCACAGACTTAAGACACTCTACACACACATACACACTCTCTTCTCACACTCACAACCCCCAACCCAGACAGACACAAAGACCCACCATGCACACACATTTTGTGGGGTGAATTTGTACTTTCAGAGTTACAGTGTACTTTGCTCAAAAACTGCATGAATTCATGTAAAACTCTGTTATCTCACTTTTTAGATTAGAATTAATCTAAACATTGTGGCATAGACAGAGAACACAGGGGCTAACACCTTCAACATATTGTATAGCTAACACCAATTGTTACAGCTAACCTGAGAATGCAACTTTTTAAAGAAAGGTTTTGTGATTTACACATGAAAGAAGTGAAACTATCATGGTATTTGAACAGATGAAAGTCTCAACAGACAATGTATTTTTCAATGTATAATTTCAGTTACGTCACACTGTAAATGTTTGCTATAAATTATGTGCCTTACAATTGTGTCCTCCACAACCACCTGATAAAGGAGCGGTGCTGAAAAAGCTAGTGTGCTTCCAATTAAACCTGTTGGACTATAACCTGGTGTTGTGTGATTTTCACCTATTTTAACTGATACAATAGTGGTTTCTAAAACCTTCACTAACATTGGTATTTTTAAAGGGCTGGGGATTTGAATAACTTCACATCATCCCATCCACCATTTTGCAGATCAATAGAATCTCAATGATTCTGAAAATCTGTGCCTTTGTGTTTGCATTTGTCCCTTCTCTGTCCTCTGGAATACTCTCACTATGTCTTTTTACTTCACAACCTCATTTACTTCTTTAGGTTGCTCATTAAAACCTATCCAGGTTAGGCTGAATTGTCTCTAATTGCTTAGGCTATTCCTTCATCTTTTAAACAGCTGAATAACATTTGCCACTCTCCAATGCTTTGGCACCTACAGCCAGAAAAGATAAATAAAAGGTCAGAGCTTCCATATTTCTTTCTTTACTTCCCTTAGCTATTTGGGAAATATTTAATATGGATATGGTAATTTATCCAGGGCACTTTCAAAGATGCAAAGCATCTTAATATTTTCTCCTTCAATATGTTTATCCCAACCAATACTGCACACTTCCTTCACTGTTGCATCTGATTTGCTGCTTTTTTTGTGAAATTATTGATCAAAAGCCATGTGTAGGTCCACCATCTTCACATCTTTTTAGTGCTTTTTAATGTATTTATAAAACACCTGTGTGTTTTCCTTGATTTTACTTGCCAATACTTATTCGCACACTCCCGTTGCTATCCTAATTTCCTTTTTAATTTTTTCTCTGGGCATTCTGCAGTATTGAAACTCTGATATCTCACAAAAACTTTATTTCTTTTCCTTATCCTACTTCTCTTGGCCTTTTCCATCCATGGATATGCAAACTCTTTTTTTCTTTGTGGGATAATTTTTGTTCTGAACACTCTTTAGCTTCTCATTGCATTGGTAGTGATTTTCCTCCTTGTTTATTCTTTCCAGGGCACTTTTGAAAAATCATGTCTTATTAATACTGGTCTTTCCCTAAAAGAAAGGTTTTACACTCTTGGTCAATCTTTATTATTTTCATGCTAACTCAACTCTGATTAATATCACTAATTTTTTTTCCACAGATACCCATCCCACCTGCCCAGATTCTTTCCTTACAACAGTCTAGAATTCTCTTGTTGGGCATGTTACGCGCTGGGTTAAAAAGTTCTCCTTACTGCATTTGAAGAATTCTACCTCTTTCATTGAATTTCTTCTACTTAACATTAAGGTGGTTGAAATCACTACATTCCTTTTGTTCTGCATTTCTCAGTGATTGTATTTTCCTTTATCCTCTCTGATTGTTAGGGGTTTAAGTAAAGTCATCATAGTCCTACCAGACCCTCATTAAAAGGAAACAACTGATGGTTTAACCTAAGGGTCACCACACCTCAAGCGAGGGGAGAGTTTGAGAATTGAGTCCTTCATAGTGGCCTCAGCAGGTGTGGGAATTGAACCAGTACTATAAGCATTAGACTGTATTGTAAACAAACTGGCCAGCCAACTGAGATAACCACCTATCGTGCACTCCAGTATGATTGTAAATTCTTTTCTTCCTCAGTTCACTGGGTCTCATTTGCAGCTTCTTCTAGTATGTCTTTCTCCTCCCAGTTTAATTGTTCAACAGATATCCCCCCATCTTTTTTTTAATTTCTCTTGCTTTCTCTACCCCATCTAAAAGCACACTGTAAACTGTCATTAAGTTTGTAGCACTTTTGCCATTGCGTCACAAACCACTGGATTCACACCCTGATTCAGGTTCTGAGCACATAAATCAAGGCTAATCAATTCCCCACTGCAGTATTGAGGTGTTTTACTGTTTAGATGCGCTGTTTTTCAGTCAATCTATTAAAAGGCCCAGCTGGCTGCTTAGATGAACATGGAAGATTCCTTGGCACTATTTTGAAGAACATGAGTTCTTTTCTTCAGTGTCCTAGCCAATATTTATCCATCAATCAACATTTGGTCGATCACATTACTGTGTCTATTCAAATTAACTACAGTGGCTATACATCAAAGTATTTCTTTAGTTATAAAATGCTTTAGGACATTCAGCAAATGCAAGTCTTGTTTTTAGCAAGGTATTTTAAGATGCCATTTCTAAGTTCTTTGAGCCATCTTTCAAAATACCTATGATAGGTCTTCAAGAACATTCCAAAAATTAAGTTTGATCTTTTGAGCATAAGGATACCAATAGACACATATTAAATGATTCCAATATTTTATTTTTCAATTATATGAAGGGACTGAACTCCCAACTTAACTAGAAAATAATTTGCAAATATTTTAAACAGTAACTTTCAGTTATTTGAAATTAGATAACACACAGGTAATGTACAGATGTGAGTTAAAATGCTTATTTTTGTAATGAACAGATTTTCAACAGTATTGGTGATTTTCTTGTAGCAAATTAACCCTTATGAATATATTTGGTACAGCTATTAAATGAAAGATACATTGGAAAAAGGTTGCAATTTTTTAATAGGTATTTTTATTGGAAACAAATTTTTAAGACTTTTTACAGAAGTAATACAAATAAATATAAACATCAATATAAAATTAAATAAATAAGAAAAAAAGAAATAAATAATAACCAAAAAAAGAGAGAAAAACCCAACTAACTACTAATTTATCCTACAAACAACCAAAACATAAAATAGAATATCATACATTACTAGCAATAAACAACAAAATAATTAAATAACTAGATACATGCTCAAAATAGATTTACATCAAGTCATAATAAAACCCATATTTATACGGGATTCCTCCTCCCAGGGGTCCCTGAACCAGCCAGAACCATTACCACAGCTAGACAAAAGCCCTGGACAGTATGGCTGAAATATCTGTGCCGATATAGTTCAAAAAGGGCTGCCATGTTTTAAAAAATAATTCCGTTTTTTGGTGGACCCTATTTGTGAGGAAGTCAAGGGGGATTTATTCCATGACTAACCTGTGCCAGTTCGATAGTCCTGGAGGGCCTTCAGCTACCCAATTCACTAAAATATTTTACCTTGCACAAAAGGAAAGAATGGTAAATAATTTCCTCCCGTACACATCCAGGGATGGAAAATCTGAAGAGCCCAAAAGCAGGGACATTGGATCCAATCTAATTTCTGTACCCAACATCTCTGTCAAGGCATTTGCTGCTCTGTCCCAATACCTGCGGTTCTTATGGCATGTCCATAGACAATGTATGAGAGTGTCAACCTCCCCATCGAACATGTCTCCCATGCAGGAGATACCTCTGGACTTCCAAGTTTTAAATGTAGCATCTGTTACCCTTGGCTGAAATCCTGATGCTCCCACTATAGGAGTATAAGGGGAGGTTTTTTGCGGGTTTCCCTTATCTTGGCAAATTATCCTCCAGGCTTTATTTGTATTTAATACAATAGGGTTTTTACAATAGTCCATTGTAGGTCTCATCTTGTCCATAAATAAAAGATTGATGAGGGGACATTTTGCTTGGGAGGTCTCCATATCTAACCAGGTTGGGTCTCATGTGACCCACAATCAATCAGTTACATAGGATAAGAAGGAGCTCAATTGATACCTCCTAAAGTCTGGAAAGTCCAGTCCTCCCCTCCCCTTGTGGAAGCTGCAGCTTTTCTAATTTGATAAGGGTCCGTCTATGATTCCAAATAAAGAAGCTGAGCCAGCCGTAGAGCTGAGCAACGTCTGTCTCAGCAGCATCGGGGGGAGCATTCTCATAGGATATAGAAGACGAGGTAGAATATTCATCTTAACTGGGGCTACTCTGCCTAACCAGGATATTGGGAAATCTCACCAGCGTTGAAGGTCCTGCCTTATTTTATCTAATAAGTGCATGAAATTGGCTTTATACAGCTGACCAAAAACTGCGGTGATAAAAATACCTAAGTACAGAAGACCTTCTAGTGACCACCGAAAGGGAAAGCAAGGTCCGTCCAGTAAATTGGATACACTGGCAAGACCTCCCGATGGCATGGCCTCAGATTTCATATAATTGATTTTATAGCCTGAGAATATACCAAATAGATTGATCACTTGAATTTGGCATGGATATCAAAGGATCTGCACCCAAACTTTGATCAAAGGATCAGTTAAGAAGAGGAGGACATCATCCACATATAGAGTGATTTTCTGTTTGCCCGATCCGCCCCTCAGAGCCATTATGTTAGGGTCAGTTCATATAGCTTCCGCCAGTGGTTCAATCACTAGTGTGAATAATGGTGAAAGAGGACATCCCTGACAACAACCCCTACCAGTGCTAAAGCTATCGGAACCTAAACCATTGGTGATCACAGCTGCTTTGGGATCATTATATAGTACTGAAACCCATTTAGTAAATACCTCTCCAACACCAAACCTTTCCAGTGTATAAAAAAGATATAGCCATTCTACCCAATCAAATGCCTTCTCTGTGTCCAAGGAGACAACTAAACACAGTATTGTTCCCTGCTGACAGGCTTGTATCATATTTAAGACCCTTCTAATATTATTAGTTGACCTGCGGCCCTTTATAAACCCCGTCTGGTCCTCTTTTATGATGTATGGTAAGACCCTCTCCAGTCTTAATGCAAAATGTTGCATTTTTAAAATGCTGTCCAATTGGAGTAATTCATGGAACATTTTACTCTTGATGATATGCAGATGCATTTTGGAGAGTATTTGCAGAAAATAAAACTTTTCAATATCAGTGTAACTTTGCGCACAAGTTGTGCCAAGATTGCTGTTCGCATCTGATGCATGTCAGCATTTATTTCCAAAACCATCATCAAAATTTTATCAGTTGTCTTACTGGTAGTAAAGTTTAGGAGACTGTAATGAAGGGTTGCTCTGGTATGCTTTTCTTAGCCTTGCTGTGGAATTACTTCACTAGTAAGGTGACTGCAAATTCCACATTTTCCCCCATTCAATGAAATAATTGTTGTATAACCTTAAATTACTCTGAAGATATTCAAAAATTTCAGTTAGACAATTATATTTGCAAAGAGTAAAAATGAATTTTGGCAGTATCATATATTCTGGTACTACTTTACTCTGATTATACATTACCCACACTAGAGTGTCATGGCATGATCTTATCCAATAACATACCATGGTACACTGATATGATTATAATTTTGTAATATCTTTACTCTTACTGCTTGAGGGACTACAAAATAATGATCATTATCTTACTGGCTACACTTCATTCATGCAATATTCAAAGCTAGCAGAACAAAACGTAGGTATTGCATTCCTAAATTTAATAGCACTAACTTAATTTGATCTGTACTGTGGTAGCTTTTGCAATAACATTTTGCAAAACAGAATTAGCAGCTTGAATACAAGTCGTGTTAATCTTATTCGATTGAAAAGGGGTAAAACAAATCAGCAATGAATGGGATATAATAGTGCTTACTTATTAGAGAGAAAAGTGTTTGGCAGTAGTTGTCAGATTTCCAATTTTTCTTCCAATGGGCTTAAACTTTGCCAAACTTTCTGCAGCAGTTTGTTGGTTATGATCAGGATATTGGTCAAAACGTCTTGTGTAAAGGCAAATGGAATCTCTTTTTGTTGTGAAAACCATTTGCTTGACAATAGGTCCAAGTTCATAGAATAAATGTCAGTTAAAGGTTAGAGGTACAAATTGCAGTGGGTGTGGGGGTGGTGTGGGATTGTAGAGTCACACGTTACATTGGAAATTAGGAAGCAAACACAATGCAGTTATTGGTGTATTTTTAATTAATTCCATTTATTAACATCTTACTTCAAGGTTTGCCATCCGATAGAGAAAGTAGAAAAAGGAACCTGTGTAACACAACATCAACTCTAATATTGAAAAGTTCAATCTGAAGTTACAATTTGAAGGAGTCAGGCTTTTGGACAGAAGCATGGGAGATCTTAGAATGAATAGGAGAGATATAGGCCAAGAGAGACTAGTTTACTTTCTAATGGAAACATGATTGGCATGGACTGGTTGGACCAAAGGTTTTTGCAGATTTTTGCAGATGACCAAGAATCTGGAAGTGGAATGTTTCCTGGCTTGGCAGTCCAGTTTCCATACAAATACGCTTAACATTCATTACTATCACTTCAGGAGGTAAGGACAGCATCAATTC